>NC_137913.1:9847282-9864782 GCF_963457725.1 Sprattus sprattus | reverse complement strand
AAGAGGAGGAGGGGGAGTTGGGTAAATTAGGGGGCGGGAGAGAGCAACCGCACAACAACGGAGAAAGTGGGGGGCCAGTTAATTAACCCCCTGACACATCTCCACTTGTATTCGCTGACTAAACTAAACACAGACAATGATTATAACTTATGATTATAACTTATGGTTATAACTGATTATAACGTATGATTATCACAAATCTCAGTGGTAGTAGTGGCCAGCTGCGGGAGGCGCGTCCGGACTCCGGTGTTCAGTGCGGTTCCATGTCGAAGTGGAGGTTCTACATGCATGTGTGGTTTAAGTGGTTTGCTTGGAACTTAGGAGAAAACAAGGAAGCTTAGTTTCCCAAATTGGAGAATCGCGTCCAGGGACTACGTTTTGAACACTCCACCCCTTTCAAACCTTACAAAAGTGAGTTTCCTGGCCAGAGACCCGAGTCCACTTGAACGACACATTTGAGTGACAGTGGCACACACACCTGTGTTGTAATGAAGTGTCTCAGGCCCAGAACTAGAGTCTGGTGGAGTTTAATGGCTTCTCCCAGGTGTGTGTGTGTGTGTGTGTGTGTGTGTGTGTGTGTGTGTGTGTGTGTGTGTGTGTGTGTGTGTGTGTGTGTGTGTGTGTGTGTGTGTGTGTGTGCTACAGGTGTAAGCAGCACCTCCAGTCCCCACACTGACGTTTTATATCGTGTAGGACCAGCCTGGCAGGCTCCTGTGCCCCTCATGTGGTTCTGTCTGCTCTTGTCCGATCCGAAGCAGACATCTGAATCTGTCACGCTAGATTGACCGAACACCGAACGCAGACAGAGACGTCGATGGAACTGATTAAGGCACCGCTTGTGAAAGCTCAAAAAGCCTGAGTGCTGGTTTAGAATGGAAACACATGGGTCAAAGAGCCAGAGCCCTTTCTTCAGGATTCCACATTCAGCATCTGGATGGGCTAATAAGTGCCACTCTGGAAACATCTGGCCTGGTTTAGGAGACGAGGAGTGAAGTGGAACCAACATGGCAGACCTGTGTTTTTCCCACCTCTACTGAAGATATGATAATCTAACATTTAAAATGTGTTTCTGGGGGGGCACTGTGGCGCAAGCAGTAGCCCTGACCATATTCAGGCTTGAAAGCCCACGGGGACACGGGTTCGAATCCGACCCGCTGTCATTTCCCGATCCCACTCCCCACCTCTTCTCTCCACCTCATTTCCTGTCCAAACCTTGACTGTCCTATCTGATTGAAGGCAAAAAGCCCAAACAACAAATCTTTGAAATGTGTTTCTGTTTGCCAAACTCTTCAAGGGCCAATGCATTTCTACTCTGTTTGTTTTGCCCAATGTTACTGTGCTGCAGGCAAAGGACTAGTCTGTCCTTTCTAATGGGTTACCCCATCCTGTCTCTACAGACTGTTGGGGTTCTAATGGGTTACCCCATCCTGTCTCTACAGACGGTTGGGGTTCTAATGGGTTACCCCATCCTGTCTCTACAGACTGTTGGGGTTCTAATGGGTTACCCCATCCTGTCTCTACAGACTGTTGGGGTTTTAAGGAGTTACCCCATCCTGTCTCTAAAGACGGTTAGGGTTCTTATGGGTTACCCCATCCTGTCTCTACAGACGGTTGGGGTTCTTATGGGTTACCCCATCCTGTCTCTACAGACGGTTGGGGTTCTAATGGGTTACCCCATCCTGTCTCTACAGACGGTTGGGGTTCTAATGGGTTACCCCATCCTGTCTCTACAGACGGTTGGGGTTCTAATGGGTTACCCCATCCTGTCTCTACAGACTGTTGGGGTTCTAATGGGTTACCCCATCCTGTCTCTACAGACTGTTGGGGTTTTAAGGAGTTACCCCATCCTGTCTCTAAAGACGGTTAGGGTTCTTATGGGTTACCCCATCCTGTCTCTACAGACGGTTGGGGTTCTAATGGGTTACCCCATCCTGTCTCTACAGACTGTTGGGGTTCTAATGGGTTACCCCATCTTGTCTCTACAGACTGTTGGGGTTCTAATGGGTTACCCCATCTTGTCTCTACAGATGGTTGGGGGTTCAGTGTCTTGCTTGATGACATTTCGGCACCTGGTGAGGACGAGTCGGGATCGAACTAGCAACCTTTCAATTGCTGTACGACTCCCTATACCTCCTGAACCCCTGTCGCCGCATAGTCTCACTTACTTATAGTTGTCATCCTCCACAAACTTCTGCAGCTCTTCGATGTAGTGCACCGACATCAGATACTTCTGCACGTGCAGGAGGGTCAGCAGGTGATCTGTTGGCACAGGGACACAATGACCTCACAGAGACCAGGGAAGAAGACAGACTGCAGGACGTCCAAACAGGAAGTGGGTCTCCATCACTTTACTTTACTAGTTATATCACTTTGCGACTTTACTTTACTATTTATATCACTTTGCGACTATACTTTACTATTTATATCACTTTGCGACTTTACTTTACTATTTATATCACTTTGCACTATCCTCACACACACAAGCACAGAACTTTATTTGCACTATACACACATGCACATGAACACTCTGCACTACTCTCCACTACTTCCAACACTGTCACAATTAATGCACACTGTCACATAGGGCCAGATCTATCCTGTACCTGTAAACACCCCACTCCCTGTGTACATGTTCTCCCTATGTGTATTGTTTTTATTGTGATCCATGTATGTATGTTTGTGAGTTAAGTGTATACGCTACTGGATGACCTTAATTTCCCTCGGGATCAATAAAGTATCCATCTATCTATCTATCTATCTCCATCATATCTCTCAAGACAACTGTGCGAGTGACGGCGTGATCCAACTGGGCTGCTCCGACAGCAATAGGCCAAAACACCTCACACAACTCTCTATTGAAAACAGATGTGTGCGGAGTTCAAAGTAAATCATACCAATATAAATGGTCTCCCACAAACTTAACCAGTTCTACATTTATAATATAAACCATTTGAATTACTTTGAAGTATAAATACTTTCATATATTGGGCGCATAAATACAACACTGCACAAGTCTTAAGGTTTTCAGGTGATTGATAACGAATATTGCTGCTCACTGGCTCCCTCTAGTGGTAATGGGGTTCTGCTTATCTCAGGTGAAATAGTGGAGAAGTTGAACGTGAGTTTTTACAACCACTGAGTATGGTATTGGTTATGCTAGTTGAAACATTACCAAATGCGACACATACCGTAGTTACAGGAGACACATACCAGGGTTACAGGAGACACATACCATAGTTACAGGAGACACAAACCATAGTAACAGGAGACACATACCATAGTTACAGGAGACACATACCATAGTAACAGGAGAAACATACCATAGTAACAGGAGACACATACCATAGTTACAGGGGACACATACCATAGTTACAGGAGACACAAACCATAGTTACAGGAGACACATACCATAGTTACAGGAGATACACACCATAGTTACAGGAGACACATACCATAGTAACAGGAGACACACACCATAGTAACAGGAGACACATACCATAGTTACAGGAGACCTGGAGGTCAGAGATGACTCGCAGCAGGTTGTTCATCTGATTGGATCGCTGCTCCGTCTCCAGAATGCTGTCGGACGCAGGGTAGGCCGAGTCAATGTAGGTCATGTCAAACAAGTAGATACCTGCAAGCAGAAGGAGGGAGAGAAGGAAAGCAGTGAGGGCTGAGCATACAGGGGTAGGGTTCAGGCAGACAGCTTTACCATGATCAAGTGTTCAGTGGAGCTAAAAAGCGTTTACTTGGTACAGGTAAGATAAAATAACCACGACAACATCCAAATATGGTTTGGAGCCATTCTGAATACAAGACTCTGCCCAGTACACACATTAAGTGTTTACCCCAAATGGACATACTGCCTATGATGAAAAACAGAAACAAAAATGATCAATTGTTTGGCATTCTTTTTACCTACATAAACACATTTTGAACATGGATATGACTCACATACACTAACATATACACACACACACACAGATATAAAGTACAGTCCACTGACTATAAAAATTCACATCAAAACAAGCCCTGAGGCATAAGGGTCCATAAAGGCTTTTGGCTGCAAATGTGCAGGAGAGGAAGAAGCAAAGACAGACTGTAAAGACAGACATCCACAGATGTGGCACTAAAAAATATGTTTCGCCTCAGGGCCCTTATGGTTTTATTATGTATGTAAGTAAAGAAAAACAATATTTACAACCCTCAATATTTACAACTTCACATGATTTCATCTGATCCCGTGTCAGACCAACAGCAGATTTGCCATATGTGCGGATTCTGGTAAAGCGAGGTAATTAAAGGCTTAGGGCAACATGAGACCTGGTATGCAGCAACAGTTGTTCATTTTGTTCAACGGGGTACAAGAGCACATGACCATCCCTCATTTCTATAGGTGGTTCAGTTCAGCCTCAATGCACACCCAACTGAGGTCCATGTGTGCAGGTAAATCACTGCAGATCACATGTGGGTCCATGTGTGCTGGTGTACTCAGAACTCAGAACACTTTTTGAACATGGATATGACTCACATACACTTACATGCACACACACACACACACACACACACACACACACACACACACACACACACACACAGATGATCAGTAGTGTGGTGTGAGCAGGTAAATCACTGCAGATCACATGGGGGCTGTTTAACGGGCCAAATATGTTCAAAATCAAACTGTGATGTCTGCGGCAGCGGGGTGCCTTTCTCCGGCTCTCCTGAGCAAAGCCTCTAAACGTTACGAGTGCTTCACCTGAGGAGACGAGGCTGTGAAATGCCAACCCATCACTAACCCTTAACCCATCACTAACCCTGAACCCATCACTAACCCTTAACCCATCACTAACCCTTAACCCATCACTAACCCTTAACCCATCACTAACCCTTAACCCATCACTAACCCTTAACCTTAACCCATCACTTACCCTTAACCCATCACTAACCCTTAACCCATCACTAACCCTTAACCCATCACTAACCCTTGACCCATCACTAACCCTTAACCCATCACTAACCCTTAACCCATCACTAACCCTTAACCCATCAATAACCCTGAACCCATCACTAACCCTGAACCCATCACTAACCCTTAACCCATCACTAACCCTTAACCCATCACTAACCCTTGACCCATCACTAACCCTTAACCCATCACTAACCCTTAACCCATCACTAACCCTTAACCCATCAATAACCCTGAACCCATCACTAACCCTGAACCCATCACTAACCCTTAACCCATCAATAACCCTGAACCCATCACTAACCCTTAACCCATCACTAACCCTTAACCCATCACTAACCCTTAACCCATCAATAACCCTGAACCCATCACTAACCCTGAACCCATCACTAACCCTTAACCCATCAATAACCCTGAACCCATCACTTACCCTTAACCTTAACCTATCACTTACCCTTAACCCATCACTACCCACTCCTGGCTGAAACGAGACCTACCCCGTGAAGCACACAGTTGCAGCAGTGGTAAACAGTCCCACGCTTCAAACAAACCCGCAGGCCAGGACCTTAGCAGCTCTCCTGGGAAACTAGTGCTTCATGAGCACTTTAACAGAGGAGCAGCGCGTCTACCTCCGCACGCAGGCACGCACACACACACACCACACACACACACACACACACACACACACACACACACACACACACACACACACACACACACACACACACACACACACACACACACACACACACACACACACACAGAGAGAGCTGATAGCTTTGTGGCACCTCAGAGCCTAATTGATTGGTGTGGGAGCACTCTCTCTCTCTCTCTCTTTCTCTCTCTTTCTCTCTCTCCCCCCTCAGTGTTTCCCACCCTGGTGGGTAATTGAAAGGCCGGTGTAAGGGGTGTCTGTGGCTCCATCAGGGGGGTGGGGGGGACGGGACCTGCTGCCTGAGGGGCTCTAGAGAAGAGGCCTCTCACAGGCTTCACTTACACTCTATTTCCTCTCCCCTGAAACTACGCTGACCAACAATCAGGGACTAGAGATTTACAATCTCCTGCTCTCTCTCTCTATCACACACTCTCACACTCTCTCTCGCTCTCTCACACACACACACACACACACACACACACACACACACACACACACACACACACACACACAGACACACACACAAACACACACACACACACACACACACACACACACACACACACACACACACACACACACACACACACAAACACACACACACACACAGCTCAGAACCAAGTACAGATGTGCCTCCCCAGCCCAGCAGTGAGCTGCTCCTCTCTGCCTTCAGATAAACACAAGACAAGACGGTTCAGTTGTTGTTTACTGAACTGTTTACCGTTGACAGAGAGCCAGAGTAGGCCTGCCTTGGCCCATGTGTGATAAGCTCTAGTAAATTCTAGCAGCCTCAATCTAGTAAAGTCAGGCTGCTAAGGTCGTGTGGAAAACACTGAGTCTAAGGGGTGTCCACACCACAGTGGGGAAAAACAGAAACATTTTGTTGCGCTGTGGTGTTTCTGGGACTTGAAAACGCAACATTTACGCCAACAGCCACCATGTGGAGAGGCGAATATGGAACCCTTTGAGAACGATGATGACATGGTACCAACTTTATCCATTCATCTTTCATTCCCTGTGAATCTTAAGTGTGATCTTTGCCCTCCAAAGCCCTCACCAGGTCCTCAGATGCAATGAAAAGTATAATATATATATTTTTTTTAAATATATTTTTGATTGTCAGACACGTCATGGTTATCAGCCAATTTGTTCTATTTCTACAAGGAGGACATAACCTATTGGAAACATCAACATTGGAAACGTCTTTTCTGTGTGTGTTTGTTTGTAATGAAGTAAGGCAAAAGGCTACCAACCTTAGGCACCGGATATGCAAGCAATGTGATTTTAGCGACAGCATTTTCACTTGTTTTTACAAATCTGTGTGAGTTCTCACAAAGGTGCGAAACATTTTGAAAAAACAAAGGAAAAAAAAAAACGCCATTTTCAAAACACTCTGTTGTCATGCGACCGGCTCCTAAATCATTGCCCAGCCGTCCTGTTCCATTCCACGGCAAAAACCAGATGCTTTCCCTGGCTGACGCCTGTAATCACAGCGTTGCAAACAGAATGGTGTAGTTCAGCTGAGTGCTCAACTGTAAGTGTTTTTCTGACAGCTGGTTTCCAGTCGCGGCCCACAGAGGTGACGTTGAGCCGTTAGGCTGGTTAGTGCCGTTGAGGAGTGATTGGCGGGTCTGGGGAAAGAGTTGTCAGGTGTTTGCGGAGTGATTGGCGGGTTCTGGGTGGGGTGTCAGGTGGTTGACTGACGTTGTCTCTGTAATTAAGTGCTCATTTACACCTCACAGGCCCTGCACTAAAGCCATAAAGACTGCAGAAGCTGACCCAGCAGGAGAAACACAGCAGAACCAAACAGGCTGCTGTTTGGGGAGCATTAACTTTCAGCGGTGTGTGTGTGTGTGTGTGTGTGTGTGAGAGAGTTTTAACTTTCAGCTGTGTGTGTGTGTGTGTGTGTGTGTGTGTCTGTGTGAGTATTAACTTTCAGCGGTCTCTTTTCTGAGCTGATGACCTGTGCAGGGAAGGAGGGATTAATTTCAGTAGTGTTTCCTCAGCCTATAGCACACACACACACACACACACACACACACACACACACACACACACACACACACACACACACACACACACACACACACACACACACTCAAGACTGAAAACAAATAAAGACAGAATAATGCAGCTGGTACCAAGCAAGCAACATGGGACCTCAGCAGTGAAGGTTGCATGTTTTTCTACTGTTCGCATATCATAAAAACCTGCAAATAACATACCCTGCATGCTTATCTTCTATACAATCTCCTATAAACCTTTCTCACAAACTTCAATTACCTCTCTCCATATAAAATACATACCAGTTACAACCTCATAAATCTCACTTCTCCCTATGCGGTGTATATCCCACTTTCTCCCTATGTGTGTGTGTGCGTGTGTATGCGGTGTACAAAACAAACTATTTGCTATTTGCTATGGCTGAGGGCCACCAATAAAACTGCATCTGAACTGGCAGCAATGCAATGCAAAGCCAACCAGGCATGCTTCTGCAGAGCCATACGGCCGTCATCTCTCTCTCTCTCTCTCTCTCCCTCTCTCTCTCTCTCTCTCTCTCTCCCCCTCTCTATTTCTCTCTCTCCCCCCCTCTCTATTTCTCTCTATCGCTCTCCCTCTTTCACCAGCGTACAGGTATGTTTAATCCTGCTAACACCACCCCATCCTCCATAGACTGAGACAGGTTTACTAAACCATCTCCTCAGAGAAACAACTAGCCTTGACCAATCAAAGGAGTCCAATGACCTGCCCAAGCTGAAGAAGTCTGGGCAATAAATGGACACTGCTGCTGGCCAGATATATGATCAGGCAGAGATATGATCAGACTGCTCTAGTCACAGTCAGCGATATGATCAGGCTGCTCTAGTCACAGTCAGCGATATGATCAGGCTGCTCTAGTCACAGTCATAGACCTGATCAGGCTGCTCTAGTCACAGTCAGAGACATGATCAGGCAGCTTTAAGTCACAGGGTCAGAGATATGATCAGGCTGCTTTAGTGAGTCAGAGACCTGATCAGGCTGCTTTAATCACAATCAGAGATATGATCAGGCTGCTTTAGTGAGTCAGAGACCTGATAAGGCTGCTTTAGTGAGTCAGAGACCTGATCAGGCTGCTTTAATCACAATCAGAGATATGATCAGGCTGCTTTAGTGAGTCAGAGACCTGATCAGGCTGCTTTAGGTCACAGTCAGAGACATGATCAGGCTGTTTAAGTCACAGTCAGAGTCCTGACCAGGCTGCTCTAGTCACAGGGTCAGACACATGATCAGGCTGCTTTAGGTCACAGTCAGAGACCTGATCAGGCTGCACTGGTTGTGGGTTCTGAGTGTGTTTGCTGCTGGGCAGAGACATGACCAGTCTGCGTGAGTCACAGGGGCTGAGAGAGGTCACCAGAGGAGATCTGACCTCTGTGACTGTTACCCCTAATGACCTTTAGTGACCTTGTGTAGGGTAAACCCACAGCGCTGAGCACTGAAGGGTTAAAGTCAGTCAAGCACCGATGAAGTCTACAGGCTTTTGCTATTTGCCTTCTCTGGACAGAAACACACACACAGCACATTTATTACACTAAACTCTCTCTAAACATGAATCCATCCATATGAGGATAATATCCCTTTCATATAAAATACATCAATGCCCGCAGAAACTGTTAAAAGCCTCTTAAAAACAGACTGATCGCGAACAGATGCTGAATTAGCAGCCGCACACAGGCCAGCGGGGAAAGCATACAATCCTACCAGCCCAGGCAGAAGTGCTGAGTCCCATTCTAGATATGTGAGGGACTGTGAAAGGGATATGGAGACAGATGGGCAATAAGTGTACCCATTCATTCATTATGGATTGTATAGTTATCGGGTGAGACTTACTACCCAACGGACAGTAAGAGAAAAGGCCAATCAATACATAAGGCACACATTGTGAGGGCTCGGTCCTCTGTGGAGCTACTTTTGAGAGGGAAAACCCTTAAAAACACAGGGAGCCCTAAGAGACACAGCAGAAAAACAACCGGCAGAGCTTGTCTTGGCACCACGAACAAAATAATTACAAATAATGACATATTTGCCCCAAAGTTGAGGTCTATTTTGAGACGCGGGGGTTTACGATGTTCTGGGATATACGGAATGAGAGCGGAGCTTCCTGGAAGCGAGTGGGCCAGTGGCGGCCGGCCAGACGCAGAGCGGTCCCAGACGTGCTGCTGAGGGGGTTAGAGCCACGCGGCTAACGCCTGGAAACAGGCTAAGGACAGAACCATGATCAACACCAAAACCGGACGGCTTGTTTACATTTGTCTGAGCGATGCGTCATACGGTAAAAAAAAGAAAACACAAAAAAAACAGGGTGTTCAAAAGCTCAGAACTCACAAAAACTTTTCTGTCACGGCTACACATGCTTAAAACAAAAAGAACAAGGAACACATGAACACTTACAGACACTGGGTCGCTACCGGGTGAGAATGAGTACTGAACAAGCCTGACTGGGTCTCTACTGTGTAAGAAAAAGTACTGAACCACCCTGACTAGAGAGTGAGTACTAAACAAGCCTGACTGGATCCCTTCTATGTGAAAGTGAGTACTGCACAAGCCTGACTGGATCCCTTCTGTGTGAATACTGAACAAGCCTGACTGGATTCCTACTGTGTGAATAAGTACTGAAAAAGCTTGACTGGATCCCTACTGTGTGAATACTGAAAAAGCTTGACTGGATCCCTACTGTGTGAATACTGAACAAGCCTGACTGGACCCCTACTGTGTGAGAAAAAGTACTGAACAAGCCTGACTGGAACAAGCCTGACTGGGTCCATACTGTGTGAATACTGAACAAGCCTGACTGCAAGAGAGCCACTCAGGCGGTGTCCTTCACTGCCCTTCACTCTCTTAAACCAGTGACCATCCAGTCCACAGGCATTTACACACTTCATGGTTTATGCAGACTTATCCTCATCCTGAAATATAATATGTCCATATATTTAGCCTGCCACCATTAGGGTTTTTTTATAGCAATACAGCCTGACCCATAGCCACGCCCCATTAACGATTCCAAGGGTTTCTGGCCAAAGTTGAAGCTAATTCAGGAACCTCCCCTTGTATGTCAAGTTAAGTCAGTCAATGCATGTATGAGTGTTCTATGTCGCTCATCTCATCTTGATTGCCAGAGAGCTTGGGAGAGATCTGGTGATATTTTTAACGCCTGTTAGATATCACTGAGTTGATGCACTCAAACTAGCTTCCTGCTATTCATGGGGATTTAATCAAGGTACTCATTCACTGTGATTAAATCAGGTTCAATCATCGACTCAGAAATAGTACCCACCTCTAGACACACCCATTCCCTCCCATATCCTGGATGATTGTATAAATATCTGTTACTCCTCTCAGTATGTTGAGAGAGACCTATCGTGTACCAAGCGATTGGATTGTCCTGTGACGCTGAAATAAACCTATTTCTACTCTTGGATACTCTCCCAAGTTTCCTGACTATCTGCAAACCTGACCTTGGATCCAAGACTGAGACAGACTTCTTTCATCTGGTGTTTCCACCCAGTTTCAAGAAGGAAAAAGAAGAAGATAGGATACGGAGTATAATCATCTTTCCTTTGCTGAAAAAAAGAACGGAAAAAGCTGTGTACGTCAGATCCATCTAACAGATATAAGGACTTGTAAAGATTGGGCCCATAAGTGAACCTGTTTTTTCCGAGACAGATCATTTATGAGTAAGTGGTACATTTTAATACTTAATTGTATGCACTCGATATAAGGACTTGTAAAGATTGGGCCCATAAGTGAACCTGTTTTTTCCGAGACAGATCATTTATGAGTAAGTGATACATTTTAATACTTAATTGTATGCACTTTGGTTTTTGCGGGACAGAAGTTACCGTATGGTGTGTATGTGTTATGGTGATAAACCGTTTTCGGAAAAAACATACAGTGCACGTCGAACGCAGAGTAGACTGCAGATAATTGCAATTGAGAGATTGCTTATTTTAACTCAGTGAAGAGAAGGCTTCAGCTGTTGTTTTTGTGATCCATATTTTGGCAAAAGCCAAAATGATCAGAAAGAACGAAAAAGTTAAGCAGAAAACCACCAATAAAAAGGGTGGGCGAGCAGCTCCTGAAATTGATGAAGAAACCATAATTTCATCTGTAAGAGGTTTCATCAATGACCATTTGAAGGTAGATGTGCTACAAAAGAAGCTGGAAAACAAATATGACATTGTGCCTGACAGTGACAATTTATGGCCGATTGACGATGCAAAACGCGCATGGGGAAAGATGCAGCGACTGTCGGGTACAAACAAATTGCCATACGCTTTGCTAATTCTGAGTCAAGTCACACGTAGGCAAAAAGCTGTCCAGAAGGCTGAGAGAGAGGCGGAGTTTTCAAAGTTGAAGGCCGAAAAATCTGAAACCGACAGACTATTGATTGTGGAAAAGAATAAAACCAGAGCCCTAGCGGAAGATGTGAGATCGCGGAAGGCGGAGAAGCTTTTAATGATTCAGGCTGGGATTAATGTTTCTGATCAACTGACGCTACCTTGCGAGACCTTGTACCCCTTTCAGGAAATGAGGGAAGCAGCTCAGTCTGAAACACGAAGACTGTTGCAATCAGCAATGGCTCCCCACACAGACAGCGACGTGTGTGAGGACAGTGATGACGCAATGGACTCGGATAATCCAATCAAGCTGAGACCTTTAACGACCAGGCATGCCAGTGGAAATGTGACGTATGGATATAAACCGGCAAAACCCCAGGATATTGATCAATGGACTAAAGACTTGCAACATCCTCGCAAGTCGGGCATGGAGGCATGGTCCAAAATCAACCGTCTGCGAAACATCTACCAACTCCATCCTTTAGACGGCGTGGCAATGATGTGTACCGTACTCAATGCCTCTGAATCAATCAAAATAAGGCGGGCTGTTGAAAGAGGTCTAGGAGACAGTCAACAGAAGATAGACGAGGGCTGGCAGGCATTACGTGATTACATCCAAAGTTCCACAAACGCCACCACTGATTGGGCCAAGATAGCCGCCTGCAAACAAAGGACTAATGAGGCTGTTGATGACTTTTCACAAAGATTCATTGAAACCTTTTTAAGACACTCAGGCATGAGTGGTTTGACAGAGGAGAACATTGGAACAAGTGACAATGGTGCTCTTAAGGCTAACCTGCTGCATAGCCTGAATCCAGAAGTGAAGCAGGCTGTCAAGCTGACTACTCCGACTTGGGAGGACACCACGTTTACCTTAGAAATGCTAATCAATGTGGCGAGAAGGGTGGAACGTGGTGTTGAACAAAAGCTCAGATGTGTCAACACCTGTGGTCCAGATGATGAACAGGAGTGCATGCTGAGACCTCTAAATTCACAAGGTCCTGGAAAAGTATCTGAACATCAACATTACAGATCACAGTATCCGCCAAGAAACAGATCCCATGAAACATGTTATAAGTGTGGGAAACATGGCCATTGGGCTAAACAATGCAACAATCAGAAACGAGGCAGATATACTCCTCGCCATAACCATCACAAAGAGGGTGATGAGGAGAGCAATGATGATGAAGACATATTCAGAAGGTTTGCGAAGTTGACGGATCATCAGAGACTGACCCTCATGTCCGCGATTCCGGGAAACTAAGTCTGCCCTCCTTACGGTCTCTTACGGTGGCTGAAAGCCAGCAGCTTGACAAAGGTGATGTGTGTGTGCCTAATGATAAAGATGGTCTAGGTTCGGTGCAAGAAAAGGCACAGGAATCTGAGGAGCCATTGATTCCAGACGTGGGAACACATATAGAACCGGAGTCAGTGCAAGCTGCAGGCGAAGCTGAGGAAGTCACAAAGAGAACTGTAGGTTTGGAGGGCCAAGCCTTTAATCCTAACAACCCGATAATTGTTGAGAGTCAAGACTGTCCAGGAAACACTGGAGAAGTGCAGATACCGGCAGTGATGACACAACAACTACAGCCGTGTGACAGGAAGAATTTGAAGTGTGAAAAAACACACACTGCACTGTCACCTTCCAACACTGCAGTCATGGTGAAGGGGGAAACCAAATTGGACAATTTCACCAACCGCATAGAGCGCATGCCTCCAGAACAACCACCTCTGGCGTGGCGCAAAGAAAAAACGTATGATTATGGATAATTTAAGTCATGTTTTTTTTTGTTAATCATGTCATTACTTTTAGCAATGATATGATGATTGGATGGGAATTTTAGATGCTGACTTAATTATGAACTTGACTACGAGATTTTGATTTTATTTTTATTTCTTTGACGACATCAGCAATCAACATGAGGACAACGTCGCCAAGGCTTATCAAGTGGATGGCAACCATAATCCTGATGGTGATGACACTCATCCCAAACGCTACCTCCTTATACGACAGCCACCAAGATGCACATAGGGACAACACGTTCCTCGCCACTGCACACGCATATGCACATGCCCAAGGAAAACATTCATGTTGGGTGTGCGGATTGCTCCCCACTTCGTCAGACACATACCCATATCTAGCAGTTCCACTCACTCTTGTGGATTATGTTACTGCATACAAAAAGACAACCAGTCCATATTACAGGGAAGATGTCATCCTCAGCCCGCGAACAACCCCACATGGACTACCTGAATGGGTGAAAATCAGTTATGCGCCCAAAGGTCTGTTGTGTTGGGTGAATAATGGAACTGGGATGTCTGTGGGACACAGCAGATGTGAATATGACATTGCAGTCGGTCAGCGGAGCGTCGATATCACATGGCACGACCACACCGAGAACATATCTTTGCCAGATAGCCACCAAGAATCGGACGCAAAGGTGGCTATGAATGGAACTATGTTCGTTTGTGGGAAACACGCCTACTCACATTTGCCCCAAGGCTGGAAGGGAGCCTGCTACGAAGCATACGTTGTACCGGCTATGAGAATAGGCGGTGACGTCCGCATTGATCGCAAAGCAAAACGTGATCTATTTAATAACCATGAAGTTATTGCTACCCCAGCCCAACGCTTCTTTGCAGCCATCATTCCAAACTATGGCATTACCGTGGCGCTGGATGAGATCAGAGAAGTAGCCTCAATTATGGACAAAATTGCAAATGATACCGCAGGAGCCTTGTCCGCAGTCAACGGAGAACTGCATGCCGTTCGGAAGGTAGCCCTGCAGAACAGAATGGCTTTGGATATTGTACTGGCGGATAAGGGCGGTACCTGCGCAATTCTGAATCAAGAATGTTGTACTTACATACCAGATTCCTCCAAGAACATTTCTGCATACATACAGGACATTTACACCAATGTACAACGCCTGAAAAGACCCCCCGGTTGGAATGGATGGATAGATTCATGGGGAGGTTACTCTGGAATTTTCCAGATTATTATGTCAGCTTTTATTCCCATTTTGAGCCTTTATGCAATTGTCAGGTTTTCAATGTGCATTGTTGTTAGGATGACTACAAGGTCGCCACTATTAGCTCCAATTAAGATTAGCCCCCACACTACCATAATAGTTGATACAGAATCAATAACATTTGAATAAGGACAACTTCCTGTGGATCACACAAACCACTGAGGAAAGGAATAACCACACCATGGAAATATTTTAACCACTACACTACACTATGAAGACATGTGTGTTTGTTCATACTAGAACAATGTTTGATTATGTTTATCAATGATACCACTACACTATAAGAACATGTGTTCTGTTCTAAAACTTTTTACCACTACACTATGGGAACACATGTTTGTTGACATTTTGTAACAATGTTGGATTGTTTTGATCACTATGTCTGATAATGTTCATTATGGTTTTTGTTTATTGTGATCATGATGTAAGATTGATCGATGATCATAGGGGGGAATTGTTAGATATCACTGAGTTGATGCACTCAAACTAGCTTCCTGCTATTCATGGGGATTTAATCAAGGTACTCATTCACTGTGATTAAATCAGGTTCAATCATCGACTCAGAAATAGTACCCACCTCTAGACACACCCATTCCCTCCCATATCCTGGATGATTGTATAAATATCTGTTACTCCTCTCAGTATGTTGAGAGAGACCTATCGTGTACCAAGCGATTGGATTGTCCTGTGACGCTGAAATAAACCTATTTCTACTCTTGGATACTCTCCCAAGTTTCCTGACTATCTGCAAACCTGACCTTGGATCCAAGACTGAGACAGACTTCTTTCAGCCGTAATTCCTGTGCTCAATCCAAATGAGCGTAACTGAAATGTGTGCCGCAGCAGTTTGGCTCTCTTAAATAGCCTTCATCTGGCCGCTAAGCTAGACACTCAAACACTGTAATGTGTGGGCCAGATTGGTTGTTGAGTATCGGTTAACACACGGGGCACAACTGACCTGCACATGGAAGTGATCATGAATACATGAATGAGTGTTCCTCGCGACGAGGAGACTGCGGCCCTGAGGGAAGGGCTTTTGCACATGAGGCCTGCACTACTAGACACACACATGAGGCCTGCACTACTAAAACACACATGAGGCCTGCACTACTAGACACACACATGAGGCCTGCACTACTAAAACACACATGAGGCCTGCACTACTAAAACACACATGAGGCCTGCACTACTAAAACACACATGAGGCCTGCACTACTAGACACACACATGAGGCCTGCACTACTAGACACACACATGAGGCCTGCACTACTAGACACACACATGAGGCCTGCACTACTAGACACACACATGAGGCCTGCACTACTAAAACACACATGAGGCCTGCACTACTAGACACACACATGAGGCCTGCACTACTAGACACACACATGAGGCCTGCACTACTAGACACACACATGAGGCCTGCACTACTAGACACACACATGAGGCCTGCACTACTAGACACACACATGAGGCCTGCACTACTAGACACACACATGAGGCCTGCACTACTAAAACACACATGAGGCCTGCACTACTAGACACACACATGAGGCCTGCACTACTAGACACACACATGAGGCCTGCACTACTAGACACACACATGAGGCCTGCACTACTAAAACACACATGAGGCCTGCACTACTAGACACACACATGAGGCCTGCACTACTAGACACACACATGAGGCCTGCACTACTAGACACACACATGAGGCCTGCACTACTAGACACACACATGAGGCCTGCACTACTAGACACACACATGAGCCTCCCGCCACTGGGGCTTGGCTCGTCGGGTTTAAAGAGCTGAGCTCATGTTCCAGCTACAGAATGACACATGTTTACAAACCTCTAGTGAAATAAGAACCTGCAATCAAAGTTGTTTTTTGGGAGTCAGATCCAACTCGGCAAGTGAACACTGCTCATCGCCAACGGCAACAGAGAGCCCCTGACTAAACACCAGACTCAGACAAAATCAGAGCCGGTGTCGGCGGCTACATTCTTTGCCGTGTGCATCAGAGGTCTCCGGCGGGGGCAGGCATGTGGAGTATTTGAGGCGTGTGGGGAAACCGAATTGCTGAACGCTGTAGAGATGTGAGCCGATCGTCCTTCAGAGGTCAGGGTGCATTGGTGACAGGTGCCAGGGTTGCACCTCTATAAAAACTAGAGTGGTTGGGATGGGAGCGACAGTAATAGCTGTTCCCTCTCCGCTAAGGTTATCGGATTTGTAATGAGGACGTTATTTCAGGATGTTATTTCTGTGTCCACATGCTATGTCCAAATACACATACACACACACACACACACACACACACACACACACACACACACACACACACAACCTGTGTCTGTGTCATCTCATTCTCATTAAATCATCCTCCAATGAGCCAGTCACACGAAAACAAACAAACAAAAAGAATGCAACAATGAGCTGAAAATATTTCAACTCTAAATTCACCAAGTCATTG
>NC_137913.1:9822282-9842282 GCF_963457725.1 Sprattus sprattus | reverse complement strand
GAAGGCAGTGAATCCTCCTGACACACACACACACACACACACACACGCTAGTGAAGGCAGTGAATCCTCCTGACGGCACACTACAGCAACATTAACGAGACAGACACGCCATGCTGAAATAGTTTTCTGCATCACACTCTGTTTCACACACCAGCCGCCACTGGTTGCTAGGACACATTCATGATAAAGGTGTTCTAAGGGCAGAGGTCTCGGAAAAAGCGCTGACACACACACACACACACTCACACTCAAATACACAAGCTGACACACTGGTAGACACACATTAGACAGCCAGACCAGACCAGACACACACACACACACGAAAAAGCCAAACCCTTCCATGGAAGCAATGACTTGACAACACTATGTAACTGAATCTCTCCTTCATGTGGCTCAGTGTCTGCAGGGCCTGAATGAAGCCGAATGAACTGGATGAATCGTCTCCCCAATCGTTACCACAAATGTTTTGTCTACGTCTTCTTCCTATATGTCAGCAGAGAGCTGTTCCTCAACACCAGACGCCAAAAGGCACATTTCCAGACGACAATTAATCATCAGGTTGACTTTCTTAACAGATAATTATCTGAACAATAAGGTGTTCAGTCCCCTTCAGCATCACTTGAAAGCAGAGACTCTTACACCGTGGAAGGTAAACAGCCAGATTAAACAAGAAGGATTTTGAAATGTCAAGACAATTATTGTAAACATGCAAATCACTCACACACACTGAAGACCTGTGTCGCCATCAGCAAACCACAGAACCACAGAATGTGAGGGGGGGGAATGACACAGACACACACACAGCCTGTCACACACACTCTGGTGCTGTTTTAACAGCGCTCTGTCAGATTTGATCTTCAGGAGAATTGTTGTTGCTTTATAGAGTGTTACAGACGCAAGAGACACTAGAGCAACTGCTCTGGCCACTGTTCCTCTTTCCCCTCACTGCCTTGGATACACACACACACACACACACACACACGCACACAAACACACACACACACACACACACACACACACACTTACACAAACACACTAACTCACACACACACACACACACTCACACACACACACACACACACACACACACTTACACAAACACAAACACACTAACTCACACACACACACGCACACGATACATATACACACAGACACACAGACACACAAGCACTTCTGTCCAGGGAGGAACAATCCTGCCTTTCTGCATGTGAGCTTTAACACTTTTTTTTTTTAGTGTAAGCATCTTTATATATATTTATAATATCAGCAGGCTCTCTGAACATCCTGCGCTGGAAACTTGGCCTTGGCGTTAGCAGTAGCTGGCGCTCTTTGCCCAGACCTGCAGAGACTCAGTCAGCCCATTCCGATGTTCACGTTAACAAGCCCAGTATTGTTTCACCGAGTGTCTCAAACTGCCAGCTTCGACGAATGAGAAGCTAATGAAATGTTTCATTAGATGTGGAGCGAGATGCACGGATTGCTAGCGCTTTTCACCAGCCCGGTGAGAATCATTGAGCTTTCAGCAGTCCCTTATCTCACCTCTTCACAGGGCTCTGCTAACAACATCTGACTTTTATATCTCAATCAATCATAAATGCAGAAAAAATTTAAAGAAAAAGAGAAAAACAGCACTGTCCTGAATAAGTATTTGCCATTATTTAACGCTTATGGGCTAGTTTGAGACAGGAGCAGCTCTCACCACTGTTAGCCTCTAGCGGTAGCAGTTAAACATTCTAACTGTAAGCCTCACAACATTAGCGGTAGCAGCTAAAATAGCTCTATTGTTGGCCTCTAAACATTAGCGGTAGCAGTTTCCCCAGTGATAGCCTCGCAGTATTAGCAGCTAAAGCATCTGTTAACACAGAAGTGCGCTCACTCCATCCTGTACTGAGCTCCTCAGGAAGGTGCCAGCCCTGTAAGGCAGTCATGTGGGACTGGAGCGTTTTAAGTTGTAGAGCAGACCAGGCGTAAAGTGATACACGGACAGATTAACTCTGGGAAGAAACAATGTGATGTGAAACACAGCCTGTGACCAAAAGACCCAGGACAGGATGGTTATATGACTGCAGAGGGACATAAGTGCTCGTATCTATAGAATGAGTGATTGGGAGAGACATCCAGTGTGGAATTAAATGGAGAGCACAAAGAGGAAACAGCGCTGCTGTGTGTGTGTGTGTGTGTGTGTGTGTGTGTGTGTGTGTGTGAAGAGGGGACTTGGCTGCTTTATGTGTATGTTTGTGTCTGTGTGTGAGAGAGTGAAGAGGGGGCTGGGGTGCTGTGTGTGTGTGTGTGTGTGTGTGTGTGTGTGTGTGTGTGTGTGAAGAGGGGACTTGGGCTGCTGTGTGTGTGGAAGTGTAACATTGGCACTGGGCTGGTGTATGGGTATAAAGAGCTGACTTTTATCTGTGAATGTGGAGGCTACTGTTCTGTTACACACACACACACACACACACACTGTAGGCTGTGAGATGCTGCCAGGCGATGAGCTCATCAGACCACAGAGGGAGGGGGTGGGGGCTAGTTTCCACTCTGAGCCTGTGTTCCCCATCCTGTCTGTGTGAAGTGGTCCATCGGGGCGGGTGGGCCCGACTCAGAATCTCCACACTGGACCGGAACGCTTGGTCACAGCTCCACTGACCCATCGTCTCCCCCCCTCACACAATCTTCCATTCACATGCACACACACACACACACACACACACACACACACACACACACACACACATACAGCCTTTCTTCCCTTCACACAAACACACTCACACACACACAAACACAGCCTTTCTTCCCTTCACACACACACACACACAGCCTGTTTCCCCATCTCTCTCTCACACACACACACACACACACACACACACACACACACACACACACACACACACACACACACACACACACACACACACAGCCTGTTTCCCCATCACATACACACACACACACACACACACACACACACACCGCGGTTCTCCATCTATCTATCCCAGGCTCTGGGCTGCCATCTTTATTAGGATCCAGGGGACTCATCTGATGCTGTCCGTCGGCACCTAGGTCAACAGGAGGAGGAGGAGATGGAGGGAGAGGAGGAGGAAGAGGTGATGACTTTCAGCTCCAGTGTTCTGTGAACTCTCAGGGCAGTCACTGGTTCACTCACTGCCACTCTGTTTCTGTCCAGCGTCCTTTAAAAACCACACAGACCCTCTTCCCAGGTAGTCAACCAGTGAACAACGATTTCTCTTTCCTGCTCCCCTCCGAGCTCACGAGAGGAACAAGTGGGGACACTGACCGTAGACCGAGAGGAGGCTGAGAGGAGGCTGAGAAGAGACTGAGAGGAGGCTGAGAAGAGGCTGAGAAGAGACTGAGACGAGACTGAACCTTGAGCTCCGCTCTCTGCTTAGCAGCTGAGCATTAGCAATACATGCAACTGGAGGCATTTAAATATTCAGATAGATGCATTAAAATAACTCTGCTCTCATTGTTTCCCTTTAAAATAGAGTTTAAACTTGACGTGGCGGGGGAATTGTCTCTGGAAACACTGCTGCCCCATGTGTGTGTGTGTGTGTGTGTGCGTGTGTGCTGCCGGCTGTGGAGTCTGAGGTAGCCATGCGGCTTTTAACACATTATCTCATGAACGGTGGAAAATGTCAGGGTCTGCCTGCGGTTCTGCGGGTCTCGGACCCCCAAATGGGGCTTGGCAGGAGCGCAGTGGCGGGCTCGGGCTCACCCAGAACCATGCTCTAATCTGGAAGGTATTACTGGGTTTGCAGAACATGGGAAACAATAACAAACACAGGATTCCTCTCTCATTCAGAGCATGTGGTGACTGAGAGTGTCTCTCTCTCTCCGTGTGTGTGTGTGTGTGTGTGTATGAGAGTTTGTGTGTGTGTGTGTGTGTGTGTGTGTGTGTGTGTGTGTGTGTGTGTGTGTCTGTATCCAAGGCAGTGAGAGGAAAGATGAAACGTGGCCATAGCAATTGCTCTTAGTGTCTCTTGCGTCTGTAAGACTCTATAAAGCAACAACAATTCTCCTGAAGATCAAATCTGACACAGCGAGTTTACACAGCACCAGAGTGTGTGTGACAGGCAGTGTGTATGTGTGTGTGTGTGTGTGTGTGTGTGTGTGTGTGTGTAAGAGAGGTGAGAGGTAGTGGGGTAGGAGCTGTTGCTGCCTGTTCCCAGCCCCTCCGCAGCTGAGGGATCCTGCTCTGCTTTTCTCATTTTGCTGCCTGATTAAGTACTATTTGCACAGAGGAAGTCATCACTGAGTGTGTGTGTGCGTGTGTTCTGTGTGTGTGTGTGTATTTGCACAGAGGAAGTCATCACTGAGGAGTCTGTACGTTCACGGGCCAAGAACTGCTGTGTGGACAGATATCACGCAAAGCTAAAAGCCAGTCACACAGCGTTTTATACGACACACACACACACAGCGTTTTATACGACACAGCCAGAGAGGGGGAGCCCATGGACGCGCGGCTACTGAAACAAAACAATCCTCCGAATAGTAAAAAAAAGAAGCTGTGCTCTGCTGTAGTCATTCAGGCATCAGTCGGCAACAGAGCCAGCTCTGTGTCTGTGTCTGTCTGTGTCTGTGTCTGTGTCTGTGTCTGTGTCTGTGTCTGTGTGTGTGTGTGTGTGTGTGTGTGTGTGTGTGTGTGTGTGTGTGTGTGTGTGTGTGTGTGTGTGTGTGTGTGTGTGTGTGTGTGTGTGAGTCTAGAGAGCGGAGGAGTTCCCGCTCTCCATAAACAAAAGGAAACAGCAAGGCCATCCATCAGCCCAGAGTAATATTTCAGGAGCCCCAGGGGTCCCTTTGCCTGACGACCGTGTGACTGAGGGCCCTTGACGATCCCTATGTCTGAGGACAGAGTGACTGAGGGCCCTTGACGATCCCTTTGTCTGAGGACAGTGTGGTTGAGGGCCCTTGACGATCCCTATGTCTGAGGACAGAGTGACTGAGGGCCCTTGACGATCCCTATTTCTGAGGACAGTGTGACTGAGGGCCCCTGATGATCCCTATGTCTGAGGACAGAGTGACTGAGGGCCCCTGACAATCCTCATGACTGAGGGCCCCTGATGATCCTCGTGTCTTTGGGGGCGACTCGGCCCATTACTGCCCTGGTCCCAGGGTTCCACATGAAGCCGGGGTGGAGAGGACTGCACGGTGGCCCCCAGAGGAGCGTCTGCACGGTGGCCTGTGCTCGGAGATTAGTATCCCAGCCCTCCTGCTGCTGATGTGGGGTCACATGGACCAACATAAACACACGCACACGCCTCTTTCTCGCTCTCACACACACACACACACACACACACACACACGCCTCTTTCTCGCTCTCTCGCTCTCTCACACACAAACACACACACACACACACACACACACACACACAAACACACAAACACACACACGCCTCTCTCGCTCACACACACTCAAATACACACATGCTTGTCTCTAGCTCACACACACACACAAACACAAATACACACACGCCTCTCTCTCTCTCGTTCACACACACACACACACACACACACACACACACACACACACACACACACACACACAAGCTTCTCTCTCGCTCACACACACACATACACACACACAAACACACACACGCTTCTCTCTCGCTCACACACATGCACACACACACACATGCCTCTCTCTCTTACACACACACACAGACAAATGCCTCTCTCTCACACACACACGCCTCTCTCTCTCTCTCTCTCACACACACACACACACAAATGCCTTTCTCTCTCTCTCGCTCACACCCAAACACACATGCCTCTCTTGCTCGCTCACACACACACACACACACACACACACACACACACACACACACACACACACACAATGCCTCTCTGTCTCTCTCTCTCTGTCCCCAGTATCCCGCTGAATGAGCATAAATTAGCTGTTCCACGTTGCAGCAGCAGTGGAAAAGAACATGTGCCATGGAAGGTAACGTTATCTGTGAGCGTTTGCTACCGTTTCAGTTAAAGAGTGAGTGCCTGTCCTCTGAGCCCTCCCTGTGGCTCGTGTGTGTGTGTGTGTGTGTGTGTGTGTGTGTGTGTGTGTGTGTGTGTGTGTGTGTGTGTGCGGCTTAGGCACATAGCAGCCTGCAGCAGTCATAATGGATTGTGCTTCTGATTCACAACTTTCCAAACTAGGGGAATGTTTTGCCAATCCGCAGCGTGTTTATGACCACCCTGTGTGAGTGTTCGTGTGTGTGTGTGTGTGTGTGTGTGTGTGTGTGTGTGTGTGTGTGTGTGTGGCTGCATGTGAAGAGCACCTCAGGAATTTAAAGTGCATCCTGAGCTTTGGATCCAGGCGGTTCTGGACTGCTCCGACCCCATCCCAGGAGCTGAACCCAGAGACAGGATATGACATCATCCGACAGAGGTCTGTGCCCGATCATGGAAAGTGGGTCAGGAATCAGTCGGTCTCCAAATGGCCTCTGATTAATATCTTACGTTCAGAGCCTTTTTGAAGTTGCAGGAAGGGCTTCAATGAAGCAGGGCTCAGTGTGTGTGTGTGTGTGTGTGTGTGTGTATAGTCAGGAGCACTACTTTCTTTCCAGTTGGCTGTGCCAGTCAGGAGCGTCACGCCGAGACCTGGAGAGGTCAGGACAGGTCAAACTCCTTCAGCCCAGCAGTCATAAACGGCAGTAGACCTGAACCCAAACACACACCCCTCTCTCAATACATACTGAAAATATACCAATCTCTGAAAACACACGCCACACACACACCTCTCTCAATACATATGGCATTTGAACAAACAACCCTCTCTGAATAAACACGCCACATCAAACACACACCTCTCGCACAAAACACACTGCACCAAAACCCGCACACAGTCTCATAATACACACGTCACTTTGAACAAACACCCCTCTCTGAATAAACACGGCACATCAAACACACACCTCTCTCACAACACACACATGCCGGCCATAATGACGGTGCATAAACCCACCATCTCCATCATGACGGTGCATAAACCCACCATCCTCCCAACTAAGAAGCACTGATAATGGCACTTGAGGATTTCATTGAGAAGTGGAGAGGAGACAGGAGAGGCTTCTGGGGTTAACTCAGGCCTGTGTGTGTTGCATTCAGCGCTTGGGTTGTCGTTCTGTGTTTGTGTTAAGCATGGATATGTTCAGCGTTTGTGTTAAGCATGGATATCGCAGCTCCAGCAGTGTGCATTTGCATTCAGCGGAGGGGTTGCAGCTCCACTGTGTCTGTTTGTTCAGCAGTAGTGTGTGTGTTTGTGCGTTCAGCACGAGTGTTCCTTTCAAGAAGTGGGTGTGTGTTTGTGTGTGTGTGTGTGTGTGTGTGTGTGTGTGTGTGTTTTAGTGTGGGTGTTTCTGTTAAGTGTGTTTGTGTGTTTGCATTCAGTGTGGGTGTTTCTGTCAAGTAGTGTGTGTGTTTGCATTCAGCTCTGTCTGTGTGTGTGTGTGTGTGTGTTCAGCAGTCGTGCTGACAGACAGGCTCCCACGAGGCTGCAGGCTCTTCCCCTAGAAGAGCCACTCAGTCAGGAATGCTTCTGGGGCAGACTACTTAACACACACACACACACACACACACACACACACACACACACACACACACACACACACACACACACTACTTAACAGCTGCCTAATGTTTTCACCCGCCTCCCCGACCCCTCATTATCCAGTGAAAGATGGCATCCTCTCCACACATCCGAGACCCTCGGAAACAAACACAGCCCTCGTCACACACACACACACACACACACACACACACACACAGCCATCGTCTCACACACACACACACACTAGAGTTGAGCCTCATCTGATGCGGATCAGCCGCTGGGGAACGACAGTGTGAGTTCCATTATCACCCCTCATTCCCAGGTGTTGAAATGACTGACTGTGTGTTCATTATCTTCTGTACCACACAAGAGGCACCTCTGCACAACTGCCCCAGCTCTGTTTGGGTGAATTCCTTTGCCGTGATGCGTGTTGCGGTGTGTATAGTAAACGTACGGCTGTGAGCTGTGATGCTTGTGGTGGTGTGTGTAGTAAACTTCGGCCGTGAGCGGTGATGCGTGTGGCGGTGTGTATAGTAAACGTACGGCTGTGAGTGGTGATGCTTGTTGTGGTGTGTGTACTAAACTTCGGCTGTGAGCGGTGATGCTTGTGGTGGTGTGTGTACTAAACCTCGGCCGTGAGCGGTGATGCGAGTGGCAGTGTGTGTAGTAAACTTACGTCCGTGAGCGGTGATGTATGGCTCTGACATGTTTGGAGTTAAAGTATAACAACACAACCTTGAACTTCGGCTCGTATGGTTTCCAGTGTTGTCATTGACAACACACCATGAGTTATATACCTCCTCCATGAGTTATAGATCTGCCCCTGACAGCTGGTTGTGGTCTTAGACGAGTCTTATTCTTAATCAGTTTAGAAAAATGTTGCTGAAAAAGGTCGGAGTTACCCAGAAGATGCATAACCCAGCCCCATCACCTGGCTCAGGGGGGGCTCCCCAGCAGGTAACCCAGGCCCATCACCTGGCTCAGGGAGGTGTTCCCCAGCAGGTAACCCAGCCCCATCACCTGGCTCAGGGGGGGCTCCTCAGCAGGTCACTGCCCCAGCCCCATCACCTGGCTCAGGAGGGGGCTCCTCAGCAGGTAACCCAGCCCCATCACCTGGCTCAGGGGGGTGTTCCCCAGCAGGTCACTGCCCCATCACCTGGCTCAGGGGGGTGTTCCTCAGCAGGTCACTGCCCCATCACCTGGCTCAGGGGGGTGTTCCTCATCAGGTAACCCAGCCCCATCACCTGGCTCAGGGGGGTGCTCCTCAGCAGGTAACCCAGCGCGCACACACATACACACACACACACACACACACACACACACACACACACACACACACACACACTCATTGAAGAGAGCTCTGTGATTTCTCTGTATCTCATGAGACTCCACTGGTCTGGGAAGTACTGACAATTTCCCAATAAACGTTAGTCACATCAGTCCAACTTTTTCATTCCTACACACACAAATACACACACATAAAAGCGCACACACACGCACACACACACACGCATGCAATGCATGGCAAGCAATTTTATGAGAAAATGTTATCCCCATCTTTAAAGGGAAATGGGTAGAATGATTGCCAGTAGAACAGGAATGTTCTATGAATAAATGACACTCGTCCTAAGCAGAACCGTCAGACAAACTGCCCTTCCAGGCTTTGGGGCATTTACCCCCCCCCTGGGGCCCTGGGGGTGCAAGGGCACTCTGGGGTGCTACCCTGTCTCTGATGCAGCTGTGAGGACTAGGCCAGCCAGCCCAGTGCAGATTACAGCAGTGCCTCTACCAGCCTGTGCATCAGGAAACCCACCCAGCCCAGCCCAGCAGGAGCAGTTAAAGTCACAGATATCACGTCAACTCCAATGAAAACACAGATATTACTACAACTCCAATGAAAACACAGGCCTGCGCTTGTAAAAGCAATGGCAGCCGAGACCAAGCCTTAAATCATGGAGAGAGAGGATGAGGTGGACTACGAGAGAGACTTTGGACAGAGACTGAAGTAGTCTACACCAGAGACTTTGGACAGGGACTGAAGTGGTCTACACCAGAGACTTTGGATAGGGACTGAAGTGGTCTACACCAGAGACTTTGGACAGGGACTGATATGGACTACACATGAGAGACTATGGACAGAGGTGGTCTATGGACATGGTATCAGATCAAACACTACACAGTACAGTAAAAGAGTAAGAGGACGAAACGGACTCTGTCACAGACAGCTACCTAACATTGATAGTGGACATGGACATGCAAAGTGTTTGTTATATGGTTGTGTGTGTCGAGTAAAAATAAACTGTTAATGTCATGTGTGTGTGATAAGCCCTAGGAACACCAGGCTTCCAGGAGTTGTGTGTGTGTGTGATGGGCTGAGAACGACGTGTGTGTGTGTGTATGTGTGTGTGCGTGTGTGTGTGTGTGTGTGTGTGTGTGTGTGTGTGTGTGTGTGTGTGTGTGTGTGTGTGTGTGTGTGTGTGTGTGTGTGTTTGATGTAGTGTGATGGGCAGAGGGAGGTGTGTGTGTATGTGTGTGTGTTTTTGTGAATTTAATGGGCAGAGGGACGTGTGTGTGTGCATGTGTGTGTGTGTGTGTGTGTGTGTGTGTGTGTGTGTGTGTGTGTGTGTGTGTGTGTGTGTGTGTGTGTGTGTGAATGTGATGGGCAGAGGCTGTCTGGGCGTCTCTCCCCCTCAGATGAGGTAGCGATGAGGGGGGTGATGTGGGGACGCCACAGGCTAATTTGGGGGTAAAGCTCTGACCATCACTGACACACTTCTGGGAAACACTCAGACACACACAGTCAGGAACACACTGTCAGACATGACTCAAGCACTGATCACATCTGACTCATTGTCACTTTAACCTTACTCCAACTCAAGAGGACCACAACACACACACACACACTCACACTCACACTCTCACACACACACGGCAAACACATCACACACACACACACACACACACACGCGCACACACATTCACACCTGCTTCTAAGAACACATAACACAACATCAGCCTTGTTCAGGCAAGAAGCCAGGTGCTCAGCCAATAACCAAATCCCTTTTCTCCGGAGAGTTAACACACACACAGGCACACGCACACACACACACTCACACACACACACACACACACACACATGGTGAAAACTACCCCATGAGATGATGGAAAATGAATCTAGCGTCTCTAATGGGAACAATCTCTGGCCTCTGCTGAGGGGAACCCAGGAGAACAGACCCAGGAGAACAGACCCAGGAGAACAGACCCAGGGGAACAGACCCAGGGGAACAGACCCAGGAGAACAGACCCAGGATAACAGACCCAGAAGAACAGACCCAGGAGAACAGACCCAGGAGAACAGACCCAGGAGAACAGACCCAGGGGAACAGACCCAGGGGAACAGACCCAGGGGAACAGACCCAGGATAACAGACCCAGAAGAACAGACCCAGGGGAACAGACCCAGGGGAACAGACCCAGGAGAACAGACCCAGGATAACAGACCCAGAAGAACAGACCCAGGGGAACAGACCCAGGAGAACAGACCCAGGGGAACAGACCCAGGAGAACAAACTCTGCGTCAGCAGTGAGACCCATTGAGTGGAGTGTATCAGTGATGTGTTGGTGTGTGAGTGGAGTGGAGTGTATCAGTGATGTGTTGGTGTGTGAGTGGGGTAGCTGCTGTTGTTGCCTGTCACCTGTGAGCCAGTCTGAGTCTGGCTCACAGGTGACAGGCAACAACAGCAGCTACCCCACTCACACACCAACACATCACTGATACACTCCACTCCACTCACACACCAACACATCACTACTCAGTGTGGACACATGTGTCCAATTTCCGATTTCAGTCCGATTTAAATTGGAGATTGGACACATGTGTCTCCCCAAATCTAGATTCATTGTGTCCGACTTGAGTCCGACTGGACTCCGATGTAAACCCCTGGATACACGATTCGTTTCCGCTGGGAATTGGACTGGGCGCGCATGTGTCTCTCGAATCTAGATTCAAATTGGACAACAACAACTTTTGCACGTGCTTGAGATCGTGCCCACAGACATATACATGCATCATATATGTCTTTGATATGATAATCGCTGCTAGACGCTCAGTTCTTGTGCTCCCTCTCATTCACGTTGAAATACTAAAACCGAAACTGAAACTTTGAAACTGGAACGCAACTGTTTGGGACAGAACGCGCTAATTCAGTGAACAAATATTTTCATATTACTTTCCCACCAGTTGTTAGTCATGTAATCCATTCATATCGATGTGAATCAATCAATACTAATACAACTTTAACTGTGGTGTGTTTTTGTTTCATTTCACAACGTATTTACTGTATAATCAACGGTAGCAGATGTAAACATTCCGCATTTGATTTGAACTGACGCGGCCAAGATCTAGATTTGTGCCCGTACTGACTGATAAACACCTCTCCACACACACATCACTGATACACACCACTCCACACACACACCAACACATCACTGATACACACTATCCACTCACACACCGCTCCACTCCTTCTCCGCTCCACTCCACTCACACACGGCTGCGCTTCGCTGCAAGTCCGAGGAGCTGGGGAGCTTGGGGGAACACCTGCTGAAGAGATCAGGGGGCTTCTACTCTAACAACCACCCCCGTCTGGGCCAAGTGCTCTGGTATGAGGATCATGGCATGAATATGACCTCTCCCCTCCTCCCAGTCAAACTCCCAGGAGCTGCCCAGAGAGAGCAGGATTGGGGAGTGTGTTCCTGCCATGGCAACCACGCACCGCATTAGGGCGCCGACCGCTCCTCCGGCTGCTCCACCGGCTGCTCCACCGGCTGCTCCACCGGCTGCTCCACCGGCTGCTCCACCGGCCCCAGTGTCCCAAAGGACTTTCGGTGCGTGTTTGCCAGGGCAGGGACACAATTCGCAATCCCAATCTCTTTAGGCAGCTCCTGGGCGTGTCGTTGTCTCCATACACACTGCGGTTGTTGTCTCCATACACATTGCTGTCGTTGTCTCCATACACATTGCTGATCACCACCCCATAGCAGAAACAAGGGGAATGTATTTGGAGAGGACAACTTAGGTCTACCTACCGTTTTCCATGGAGGACAACGTAGGTCTGACTACCATATTTCTTGGAGAGAACAGCACTTAACATAACGTAGTTCTAACTACCGTATTCCTTAGAGAGGACAGCACTTAGGTAAAATGCAAGTTTAACTACTATATTCCTTGATTTCCATTTTACTTAAGTGATAAGAGATGGTGTTAACGACATGCAAAATGTTGCCACGTTAAGTTTTTTTCTGATAATGGGTCGCCATGGAGAGAAATACGCTTAATGTAAGATAAATAATAACTAAATAAATAGATACGTGCTGCAGCCGGGCTCTTCCAGTGAATGCTGTCAATCACTTCACGCCCAAGTATATCCACACCTTCTTACGATACAGTAGAATAACGTTTTAACATCTCTTTTCTGGGGGAAAATAAAAAATGTGCTAACTAAGTAACTATTTGAATTAGCCACTGTAGATGGAAAAAGCGTTTAGTCTGCATCAGGGCATAATCTGCTCCAGTGATCCACATTAGGCCTCTGTTCTGGGGTCAGATTGCATCAGGGCATAATCTGTTCCAGTGATTCACATAAGGGCTCTGTGCTGGGGTCTGATCTGTACTGGAATGGGCTGTGTGTGTGTGTGTGTGTGTGTGTGTGTGTGTGTGTGTGTGTGTGTGTGTTGGTGTGGTGTGACTCGCTCAGTTTAGGCTGTTAGTGGCTTGCAGGCATGACACACACACCCACACACACACACAATGTGCTCTATGTGCTGGCTGCCACTCACAGTACAAGGGTAAACACGGAGTTGACACAGAGTGGTCCACAGGCATGAAGCGTACACACACACACACACACACACACACACACACACACACACACACACACACACACACACACACACACACACACACACGCCATCTCTTGTATGTGCTGGCTGTCACTCACACTACATGGCTAAACAGAGCGAGGAGCATAGGCATGAGGAGCAGGGGTCAACAAAGGTCTCCTCCAGACCATCCATCATGTGGAGGAGGACAGACAGACACACACACACACACACACACACACACACACAGAAACAAACACACAGCCTGTGCTCGTGCTTACCAAAGCCTAATGACTCATATGTGTGTGTGTGTGTGTGTGTGTGTGTGTGTGTGTGCGTGTGTGTGTGTGTGTGTGTGTGAGTGTGTGAGAGAGAGAGAGGGTACACACCTGTGTAAGTAAAAAGTAAAAACACTGCACAGTATGGTATGGTACAGTGTGTGTGTGTGTGTGTGTGTGTGTGTGTGTGTGTGTGTGTGTGTGTGTGTGTGTTTGTGTGTGTGTGTGTGTGTGTACAGAAACTGGGTATGGTACTGATTCTCTGTGAAAGAGAATACGAGCATGTGTGTGTGTGTGTGTGTGTGTGTGTGTGTGTGTGTGTGTGTCTGGGTATTTGTAGAGGGTGTGTGTACTGTCCTAGCTCCCCAGAGGTTTGTGTATGTGTGTGTGTGTGTGCATAAATCTGCTGCCAATGGTGTGTATTTGTATATCTGTCTGTGTCTACAGAGGCCTCAACCTCTCCACCCTCATCCTATTCAGAGCTCCTACACACCCATAAAACCCACCCACCCACACACACACACACACACACACACACCCAACCACCCACCCACACACATACACATACACACACACATACACCCAACCACCCACCCACACACATACACATACACACACACATACACCAAACCACACACCCACACACACACACACACACCAACCCACCCACACACATACACATACACACACACATACACCAAACCACACACCCACACCCACACCAACCCACCCACACACATACACATACACACACACATACAGGAGGAGAGGAGTCTCACACACACACACACACATCACACACACACACACACACACACACACACACACACACACACAGGAGGAGAGGAGTCTCACACACACACACACACATCACACACACACACACACACACACACACACACACAGGAGGAGAGGAGTCTCACACACACACACACACATCACACACACACACACACACACACACACACACACACACACACACACACACACACAGGAGGAGAGGAGTCTCACACACACACACACACACACACATCACACACACACACACACACACACACACACACACACACACAGGAGGAGAGAAGTCTCACACACACACACACACATCACACACACACACACACACACACACACACACACACACACACACACACACACACACACACACACATCACACACACACACACACACACACACACACACACACACACACACACACACACACACAGGAGGAGAGGAGAGGAGTCTCACACACAGGCCACCTTCCACCTTTTTCCCATGATTCCTTAACCTCCCCAGAACTCTATTAACCTTGCCCCAAAACACTCTTAACCTTGCCCCAAAACACCCTTAACCTTGTTCCAAAACACTCTTAACCTTGCCCCAAAACACTCTTAACCTTGCGCCAAAACACTCTTAACCTTGCGCCAAAACAATCTTAACCTTGCCCGAAAACACACCATTAACCTTGAACGTTGTTCTCTAGTGTTCAGGAGTAAATGTAGATCTGTGGAACGTTGTGCTCTAGTCACTAGTGTTCATGCAGATCTGCGGAACGGTGTAGTGTGACCCCTGACCTTTCCTCCCAGCTGTGATGACATCATGTCTGTTCTGCGGCTCTGTTCCTCCTACAGTTTAATTAGAGGCTCATTCCTCCAACCCCTTCTCACTCACATGACACACACACACACACACACACACACACACACACACACACACACACACACACACACACAGGACACCACAACCGACAAAACCACCGCCTGACCGCTGTCACTGTGACTCAGGAGAGAGAGGTGGCCACATTACAGACACACACACACACACACACACACACAGGACACACACACACAGGACACACACACACAGACACACAGACACACACACACACACACACACACACACACACACACACACAGAGAGCCCCCCCCCCCCCCAGAGCTGAGTAACACACTCATAGAAACACCCCCCCTCCCCCCAGACCTGCACACACACTCATAGAAACACTCCCCCCCCCCCCCCCCCAAGAGCTGCACACACACTCATAGTAACACACCCCCCCCCCCCCCAGACCTGCACACACACTCATAGAAACACTCCCCCCCCCCCCCAAGAGTTGCACACACACTCATAGAAACACACTCCCCCACCCCTCCCCCCCCAGACCTGCACACACACTCATAGTAACACCCCCCCCCCCCCCCCCGACCTGCACACACACTCATAGAAACACACCCCTCAGAGATGCACACACACTCATAGTAACACACTCCCCCAGAGCTGTACACACACTCATAGTAACACACTCTTCCAGAACTGCACACACACACTCTTCCAGACCTGCACACACACTCAGAGTAATACCCCCAGGTCATAGCCTCCACAGCATGTAAGATGAGAGGAGGAAGAGAAGGTTCATTTTTTCCACGGCTGGAAAACCTGAGACACCCACTCTCTCCCTCACGCATGATCAGACAATCCAAACAGATTACTAGCCTGCACTCGCACACACACACACACACACACGTACACACAAACAAACACACACACACACACACACACACACACACCATGAACAGTGTTATGACAGTCGACTCATCTTGCTCATGTCACGGCTAAGGAGAGAGAGATGTGCTGCAGAACAGTTCTGGTCGGATCCAATTACACAGGCCTTTATCACAGACGATAAGTTAATCATTAGCATATTTCCCTGGGACGCTACGCTGTCGTGGTCCTCTACAAAACAATGATGTGTTTCAAAAACTTGCAAAGTCTCTGCATGGTTGTGTGTGTGTGTGTGTGTGTCTGCATGCTCATAAATCTCTTCAGATGTAAACATTTAGTTCTGTAGTGATTGTACTGGGAGTCCTGCATCTGCCTAGAGAAGACATCTCCTCTATGTGTGTGAGTGTGAGTGTGAGTGTGAGTGTGAGTGTGAGTGTGAGTGTGTGTGTGTGTGTGAGTGTAAGTGTGTGAGAATGTGAGTGTGTGTGTGTTTGTGTGTGTGTCCCTATTGGTAAGTGAAGCGGTCTGTGGAAGGGTGTGTTTGCCCGACCCGCACATTCATCCCAGAGGTGTCTCAGGCATGCAGGACAACAGAGCTGAAGAGCACTGAGGAACCTCCAGGTGTGAAAAGGTACCATCCCCCTACACACACACACACACACACACACACACACACACACACACACACACACCTGAACTATTGTCTCTAGAACCTCTGAACAGAGACTGAAGTGTCGTTTACATGGAGCCTAGTTTGTCAAACTAATACAGATAGCCCTATCATCCATACGAACACTCTCTATCCGCACCTCGTTTCTGCAACGATCGCAGTCCGGGGTAGAAAGTGAGTAGATTTGAATCGGTACGGGGGCTGGTGTTCGTCTGCACGGTTTCACGCAACCTCATGACGTCACTGCCCCACGTGATCTTTTCCGCCATCTCCAACCAGTATATAAATAACTTGTTCTCCCTCAAAATCTCACTCATGGTGGGCCTCGAATTCACTAACATTAACCCAGTCTTCTGATTTCTGCATAGCACCTGAGGTGCTATGCACACGAAGTCTAGGGCCTCCGAATCGGATTTACTTTTCACACCAATCGAATCTTTTAATTTCGTAAATACGGAGGCTGGCAACGAGAGATTTGCGTAAACACGGAGGCAGCAGATTGCGGTGAACCGACTGTAGTACATACCTCACGCCTGTGGGTGGCGCTTTAGCGCTTTATTTACACAACTGAAAAAACGTGAAAAACCTAGAAGAAGAGACTCAAAAGCACAAGGTAAAGGAAGCAGCAAATGGATAAACAAATTACACAAGACATTCAAGCTCCAATTAACAACATTACATTATGATGGTTAATAAAATCAGTGGTCAGACTAAAGGATATGCGAAAATGAATTCTTTTTTCTATTGATAATAAAGAGTTTGGAACAGTAACCTGACATGTCTGTCATCCCATCTCCCATGATGCATTGCTCCGAGCATTTTACATACATTTATGAATAAAAAAGCAAATTAAATCGCTGGCCAATTTATATTTGTGGTCATGAAAGTTATGTTACGTCTGAATAAGAAGAATTAGATCAAGATAGGGGGCTAATCAAAAATCAGAAGACTGGGTTAATGTTAGTGAATTCGAGGCCCACCATGAGGGAGACTTTGAGGGAGAACAAGTTATTTATATACTGGTTGGAGATTGCGGAAAAGATCACGTGGGGCAGTGACGTCATCAGGTTGCGTGAAACCGTGCAGACGAACACCAGCCCCCGTACCGATTCAAATCTACTCACTTTCTACCCCGGACTGCGATCGTTGCAGAAACGAGGTGCGGATAGAGAGTGTTCGTATGGATGATAGGGCTATCTGTATTAGCTATCCGTATCAGTTTGACAAACTAGGCTCCATGTAAACGACACTTGAGTGCATTCCGTTGAGATAAATGTCTCTCAACAGGTGTGTCGTGAGGCAAAGTGTAGATTGTGTGTGTGTGTGTGTGTGTGTGTGTGTGTGTGTGTGTGTGTGTGGGCTCTCAACCGGTGTTGGTCAGGCAGATTGAAGATTGTCATGATGTCTGATGAATACACCAATGAGACTGCTTCTTAATGAATGACGTTTGTACTGACTGTGCCAACTGGGAGATCGCTCCACACACATGCACATGCACACACACACACACACACACACCCACACACACACACACCCACACACTTACTTCATTCCTCATGGTGATATTCTGTGGAGGGAGAACTGAGAGGAGAACTGATGACAGTTAAAGTTCTCCTAAATGAGCTGTCACTGATTCTCATCTGCCAGTGTTCATGATGTGGTGGAGTTGCCATGACCACCCAGGTGTGCCGGCCGTACCGCTCCAGAAGAATGCCCACACAGAGGCCAGAACCATCAGCATCTGGGCCGAGAAACAACCCTGGGCCAATTAACACTTTTAAACCTCCACACACCTTCACACACACACACACACTACACTACACACACACACACACACACACACACACACACTAACCTTTAAATACTTTCAGACACACAAAGCTTTATGAGGTGACGATGAGAACTATGAAAATTCCAGGTTCACTGTTCTGGGAGGGTGTGTGTGAGTGTGTGCCACTGAATTAAACCCAGACAGAGAACAAACTGCGGTGCTCTTCCCAAAAAGCCGGTGTCTGTCTCCACCGTTGTGTCATGTGCTGGCAGTCTTTGAGGAGGATCTCAGACTGTGGTCACAGCTCATTATCTCTGCAGAAAAGCACCAGTGACGGCGGAGTCGGCACACACACACACACACACACACACACACACACACACTCATTATCTTTGCAGAGAGGCACCAGTGACGGTGGAGTCAGCACACTCTCACTATTAATCAAAGATGGCCGCTCGCACCACCACTCTGATGATGTCATCCCCCGCCATGTGCTCCTCTTTCTCTCTTTCAAGAGTCTGTAATTACTCTTAATGTGTGCTGCATGACTCTCTGTCACACACACACACACACACACACACACACACACACACACACACACACACACACACACACACACACACACACACACACACACACACACACACACACACACACACACACACACACACACACACACACACACACACATACACACGCGCGCGCCATAATCAGTACTGGATAGACCTCAGTGTGTGAGGGGTAGGAATGTGTGTGACTGTGTTATGTCAGTGTGTGTTATGCGATGATAGCCAGGAGATAGGCATCTGAGTTCCCACCAACACTTTCATCTAAAGAAACCATCAAGCCAAACACTACCCACTGCCTAGGGATAGAGGGTATGAGGGTGGTGGGATATGAGAGTAGTGGGGTATGAGGCTGGAGGGGTATGACCAGCCTTCCCAGCTCGGGCTGCCAGGGTCTAAAGTTTAGACTCTAAACGATGAGAACATTGCAGCTCCTTTACTCACAGTTGGGTTCACAACAAACGTTTCTTCATCTTCTTATCTTTCCAAAAGTCTAATATCTAAACACTGCATTACCTCATGCACATCTGCTGGGTGTGTGTGTGTGTGTGTGTGTGTGTGTGTGGTTGTGTGTGTCTGGTTGTGTGGTTGTATGACATAGCAGGAGGAGGACAAAAGCTATCAAAACTATCCCATCTGGAATACCCACCCATCAATAAATGACAGCCATTAAAGCATGTTACAGGTGTGGCATGACATCACACATCCCTCCGGCATCAAAGCCAATGAGTGTTTAGCATGTAAGTGGGCGGCCATCTTGGGCCAGGCCAGGGGTATGTCTCC
>NC_137913.1:9792282-9802282 GCF_963457725.1 Sprattus sprattus | reverse complement strand
GTAATAGAACACTGGGCTACTGGCTCTGGGGTATTAGAACACTGGACTACTGGAACAGGGCTCTGGGCTCTGGGGTATTAGAATACTGGGCTACTGGAACAGGGCTCTGGGGTATTAGAACACTGGGCTACTGGAACAGGGCTCTGGGGTATTAGAACACTGGACTACTGGAACAGGGCGATAAGGTATCAGGGCAGCTGGGTTACTGGGGGTGGGCACTGAAGAGAGCTGCATCTCAGCCTGTTTAGACGTGGCAGGCTTACTAATCACACCCAGAGGAATGTGGGGAGACATACGTGTCAAGTGCAGATTGATTGCTCTGAAATTAAAAAGCTTCGTGCAACACAGAGCTTAGTGGAAAACACTCGGATGTCCGTGACGACACTCATCCTTCACTATAATTTAATTTCCACACTTCTTCTCTCCTCATCATTTCATTTTCTCCCCCTCAGACTGCGTAATCTGAGCTGGTGTGTTTGAGCTGGTGTGTGTGAGCTGCAGTATGAGCTGCAGTATGATCTGGTGTGTGTGAGCTGGTGTGTGTCCGCTGCAGTATGAGCTGGTGTTTGTGAGCTGGTGTGTGTGAGCTGGTGTGTGTGAGCTGGTGTGTGTGAGCTGCAGTATGAGCTGGTGTGTGTGTGCTGGTGTGTGTAAGCTGCAGTATGAGCTGGTGTGTGTGAGCTGGTGTGCGTGAGCTGGTGTGTGTGAGCTGCAGTATGAGCTGGTGTGTGTGAGCTGGTGTGTGTGAGCTGCAGTATGAGCTGGTGTGTGTGAGCTGGTGTGTGTAAGCTGCAGTATGAGCTGGTGTGTGTGAGCTGGTGTGCGTGAGCTGGTGTGTGTGAGCTGCAGTATGAGCTGGTGTGTGTGAGCTGCAGTATGAGCTGGTGTGTGTGAGCTGCAGTATGAGTTGGCGTGTGTGTGTGAGCTGCAGTATGAGCTGGTGTGTGTGAGCTGGTCAGTGGCCGCTGCAGTGTGAGCTGGTGTGTGTGAGCTGCAGTATGAGCTGGTGTGAGTGTGTGAGCTGCAGTGTGAGCTGGTGTGTGTGAGCTGCAGTATGAGTTGGTGTGTGTGTGTGAGCTGCAGTATGAGCTGGTGTGTGTGAGCTGGTGAGTGTCCGCTGCAGTATGAGCTGGTGTGTGTGAGTTGGTGTGTGTGGCCTTCAACAACAGCTTCAGTGACATCCCGTCATCTGCACCAACTCATGTATTTTATCGGTTAATGAGAAGCTCTGTGGACATACATTGACAAATATATACGACAAATGACGGTTCAATGCAAACATGTCCTAAGACAGCTCTCAGACATGATGAGGGAACACTGAAGGTCAAAATGGTGGTGGTGTTACAGATCATAATTTATTTTAACCAGACTCTCTTTCTCTCTCTCTCTCTCTCTCTGTCTGTGTGTCTCTCTGTCTGTCTTCTCCTCTCCATCTTTCCTTTTCTCTTCTCCCCCAGCAGGTCTGGAAAGGTGTTCGTGAGAGTGTGTGTGAGACCGTGTGAGACCGTGTGTGTGTGATCATGGGTTTCCCCACTCTGGTGCCGCTCCTTCTGCTGCTGCTGTGTGGCCAGCCTGGTCAGGGGTCCGAGGTCAAGCAGGGAGCGCAGGAGTTCGACAGCAGCGAAGGTGTGGGGGCGGAGTTCCTGGAGGCTGGTCGCGCCCGACGCGCGGCGCCCGACGATGTCTCTTCCTCGGAGAAGTGCTCGTACACGTTCATCGTGCCGCAGCGGAAGGTGACGGGGGCCATCTGCGTGAACTCGCGCGAGCCGGAGGCGGCGGCGGTCGGGGCCCGCGTGCACAAGCAGGAGCTGGAGGTGCTCAACTCGGAGCTGCACAAGCAGAAGAGGCAGATCGAGACGCTGCAGCAGCTGGTGGAGGTGGACGGCGGCGTGGTCAACGAGGTCAAGCTGCTGCGCAAGGAGAGCCGCAACATGAACTCGCGCGTCACGCAGCTCTACATGCAGCTGCTGCACGAGATCATCCGCAAGCGCGACAACGCGCTCGAGCTCTCGCAGCTGGAGAACAAGATCCTCAACCAGACGTCCGAGATGCTGCAGGTCACCACCCGCTTCAAGGACCTGGAGCACAAGTACCGCCACCTGGCCGCGCTGGCCAACAACCAGTCCGCCCTCATCGCTCGGCTGGAGGAGCAGTGCCAACCTCACCAGCGCACCCACGTGCCCTCGCGCCCACTGCCACAACCGAGACCGCAGCCCCAGCCCCAGCCTCAACCACAGCCGCAGCCCCAGCACCCCCCCTCGACCCCGCTCAACAAGCCCTACAAGCCCCCCACCTACTCGCGCAACAGCCCAATCACCAACGAGATCCAGAGCGACCAGAACTCCAAGGTCACGCCGCCGCTACCCACAATGGCGAGCGGCACGCACGGCAATTCCACCACCAACAAGACATCAGGTGAGTCTACCCAGAGATGCTGATGATGTTAGAACAGCATAGAACTCAACAGAACTCAACAGAACACAACAAAACACAATAGAACACAACAGAACAGCATAGAACTCAACAGAACACAACAGAACAGCATAGAACTCAACAGAACACAACAGAACAGCATAGAACTCAACAGAACACAATAGAACACAACAGAACATAAGAGACCAGAGTATACGGACCCACACAGCCACATACACAAGCCATCAGGTGAGTCTACCCAGAGATGCATGCTGATGACGTTAGAACCGCATAGAACTCAACAGAACACAACAGAACACAATAGAAACCAACAGAACACAACAGAACACAATAGAAACCAACAGAACAGAGTATACGGACCCACACAGCCACACACACATAAGCCATGCTTCAATAGTCAAGGTTTGGTCAGGGTTGGGATGATTTTGTAGAAAGATGCAGGTGTGTTTGCTGAGCTGTGTGTGCTTGTACCTGTGTTCAAAACATTCTGGTGGGTTTGCCGATAGCTGTGCGCGTGTGTGTGTGTGTGTGTGTGTGTGTGTGTGTTTGTGTGTGTGTGTGTGTGTGTGTGTGTGTGTGTGTGTGTGTGTGTGTGTGTGTGTGTGTGTGTGTGTGTATTGTTAAAAGGTTCCAGGTGTGTTTGTTGAAAGCTCTGTGCACATATTGTGTTGCTTACAGCCTTCAGGTGTGTTTGCTGAGGTGTGTGTGTGTGCACGCTCTTAAAAGCTTTCTGGGGTGTTTGTCGATCGGAGGTGGTTGTTCATGAAATCTGATGCTATTGCACTGACACCATTTTAGTGGTGAGTTTCGCAGTAACTGAACTGAATCTCAGACGCAGAGGAAAGCAGAAAACAGCTTGAGGAGTGCAACTGTGGTCTTCATTTGGGCATGGGCGGGCGCGCGCGCACACACAAACACACACAAAAAAGAGTTGTATTACCACGATAGATACGCCGGCACAACACACCCCTAGCTACACAATCTGAGCTGCATTTCTCCTAAGCACATGCTATTATTCTGGTCTATGGACAGTGATCTGGTGAAGGCCTTACATAAACACCTCTGAAACATCACAGTGCAATGTGCAGGGCTGGGATGTTCCTAGTTTGGAAGGGGGTTGTGTGTGTGGTTGTGTGTGTGTTTGTGTGAGTCTGTGTGTGTGTGTACATGCACTGTATAGACATGTTACTGTTTAGGCCCTTTTTGTGTGTGTGTTGAACATGTCAGGATTAACAGAGCTATGTGTGTGTGTGTGTGTGTGTGTGTGTGTGTGTGTGTGTGTGTGTGTGTGTGTGTGTGTGTGTGTGTGTGTGTGTGTGTGTGCTGCCATCATAAATCACCAGTAGCTTGACCATTCATTCCGCCAGCAGTGTGTGTGTATCAGAAGTTAGACTTGCACAACCTGTGTCGCATCCCATGGAGGGGCTATAGCCACTCACACCCACGTATACACTCACAAAGAACCACATCATCCATCAGGCTGGTCAGGCGTGGTCACAAAGGACCACTCAGGTGATTACCCATCCGCATTGTGAGATGGACGTACCAGATATGGTCAAATGGAGGCTCTGTATTGACTGTCACACGGCATGCTGGTCTTGTATGGGGTCAGGGAGAGGTGCCTCTGTGTGTGTGTGTGTGTGTGTGTGTGTGTGTGTGTGTGTGTGTGTGTGTGTGTGTGTGTGTGTGTGTCTGTGAGTGTGTGTGTGTGTGTGTGTGTGTGTGTGTGTGTTGGCCTTCATATGGCAGTCTGGTTCGGTATGGAGGCAGCCACCTGAAACATGCAATCCAGGCACATGGAGAGAAACCAGATCCAACAGCCAATCAACTGCTCACTTAGGGTGAGGTCAGCGTTCGCTCAGCAATGCCATGAGTATCTCTCTTTTTGTCTGTCTCTCTTTCTCTATCTCTTCATTCCACTTCTTGCGCTCTCTCTCTTTCTCTTCCTCCCCTTCTTGAGCTCTCTCTCTCTATCTCTCTCTCTCTCTTTCTCTCTCTCTCTCCATCTTGCGCGCTCTCTCTCTGTCTCTCTCTCTGCCTCTCTGTCTCTCTCTCTGCCTCTCTGTCTCTCTCTTTTTCTCTTCCTCCCCTTCTTGCGCTCTTTCTCTCCCTCTCTTTCTCACTCTCTCTCTTCCACTGTATTCACTCTCTGACATGGGTGGTCCTGATCGACAAGCTGATGTTTCACAAGAGAGACTTTACAAGAGAGACTTTACACACACACACACACACACACACACACACACACACACACACACACACACACACACAGACACACAGATGCACATACACAAACACACACAAACACACACACACACACACACACACACACACACACACAGAGACAGACAGACAGCCAGACAGACACACTCAGGTGTTTGGCTTACAGGGTTGCCTAGACTTTTTCCAGGTAACGAGGGAGACATAAACAGCACTGTCTGAGGCCCAGCCATAGCTGTGTTCTCCACTGGGCTCACACACACTGTGTGTTCCGTAGCCTCTCTGCTCGTCTGAAACTCACACACACTCTGTGTTCCGTGGCCTCTCTGCTCGTCTGAAACTCACACACACTGTGTGTTCCGTGGCCTCTCTGCTCGTCTGAAACTCACACACACTGTGTGTTCCATAGTCTCTCTGCTCGTCTGAAACTCACACACACACTGCGTGTTCAGTGGCCTCTCTGCCTGTCTGAAACTCTCACACACACACTGTGTGTTCAGTAGCCTCTCCGCTCATCTGCAACTCACACACACACACTGTGTGTTCAGTAGTCAGAGCTTCACTCAGGGAGACAAGCCATTTCCTGCGCAGGTTAGAGACACTAACACCTTAAAAGGTCCATCAATGCGGCCAGAGAGGAACAGAGAGAGAGAGAGGGAGAGAGAGAGAGAGATGGAGAGAGATAGAGAGAGGGAGAGGAGAAGTAAAAAATATTGTTACGGTTCAAGCTAAAGAAAGACACTCTGAGAGAGATAGAGAAGGAGGGCTGGAGGGAGGGTGAATAAGAGTGAGAGAGAGAGAGAAGGAGGGAGGGAGGGAGACAGAGAAAAGGAGGAAGAATAAGAGAGGGAAATTAAGAGTGAGAGAAAAAGAGACAGACAGACAGAGGGAGAGAGAGAGGGAGGGAGGTAAAATAAGAGTGTGAGAGAGAGAAAAGGAGGGAGAATAAGAGTGAGAGAGACAGAGAGAGAAGGAGAGAGAGTGGGGTATAGTGCAACTAAGAAAGTATTCCCTATGCCAACATGGAGTTAAACCACCCCCTTCCAGCAAATACATTTTTTATCCATGGAAGGGGACTAGAGAGAGATATAAAGCAAATGAGGGAGAGAGAGAGAGGGGGAGGGAAAGGGAGAGAGAGAGGGAGAAAGAGGGGAAAGAGATGGAGGGAAGTTGGGGTCAGAGTGAAGAGCAGGAGGCAAAGGCTCAGATGGAGAGAGGAGAGGAGAGGAGAGGAGAAGGGGGGAGAATAGAGGGGAGGAGAGTATAGGGGAGGGGAGGAGAGGAGAGGAGACCAGAAAACAAGGGATGAGAAAACACAGATGGATAAAAAAAGGAGACACACTGAGAGAAGGGGGGGGGGGGCAGATAGTTTGTGCGTGTGTGTGTGTGCGCTTGTGTGAGGGAAAGAGAGAGGGGGGCAGAGATAAATGGAAAGAGATATATAACAAGTTTTCATTCCCATGCAGTCCTCCATAATGATAGTCACAAGGGTATCTCCAGACTGTATTTAACATGAGGCTAGTGAGTTACAAACTCTGGTTTAACCTGCCTTTAAACTATCCTAGCTATCTATAGCTCTACAGAGTTAAACTCCACCTTAACCTGCCTTTAAACTATCCTAGCTTTCTCTAGCTTTACAGAGTTAAACGCCACCTTAACCTGCCTTTAAACTATCCTAGCTATCTCTAGCTTTACAGAGTTAAACTACGCTCTAACCTGCCTATGAACTATCCTAGCTATCTCTAGCTCTACAGAGTTAAACTAGCTCAGCTGACCAACAGCATGTAGTCTTGGGTGTTAAGTGATCACAACCACCTGCGGATGATGTTATATGGCTTCAAACAGACATGAGACAATCCTGAGAGATATAACGGGACATCAACAGGGTTAAGGGCTTCCTCTGACATCAATGTAGCCCCCCCCCCCCCCCCCCCAGCACAGAAATTCAATAGCTGCGTTTCAACTGCAAGCATGTCAGAAGATTATTCTTAATGTCACTAGGCCAAACTGGGGATAGATAAAACCGCTCTAGAACATTTAGCTTCCATTCCCACACGGACACAATGATAACAATACTAATAGAGAAAGAGAGGGGGAGAGAGAGAGAGAGAGAGAGAGAAAGAAAGAGGGAGAGAGAGAAAGAAAGAGGGAGAGAGAGAGAGAGAGAGAGAGAGAGAGAGAGAGAGAGAGAGAGAGAGAGAGAGAGAGAGAGAGAGAGAGAGATATGAAAAGAACGTGTCTGGGAGTTGGAGTGTCTCATTAGAGTGATGTCATTTGTTCCACAGCAGTGGATGGCTGTTCTCAAAGAGATGTTTCACTCTCTCTCTCTCTTCTTCACACACACACACACACACACACACACACACACACACACACACACACACGGGTCTTATCAGGGCTGTAGTTCTGGCTTTTGCACCGAGTGATTACCAGAAAGAACTAAAGGCCTATGGACTTGCGTGCGTGTGTGTGTGTGTGTGTGTGTGTGTTCACATACTCCTCCAGGCCTTAGCCTCTGGCACTCATCTTGATGGGCAGAAAACATGTAGACACACACACACACACACACACACACACACACACACACACACACACACTCTCCTGGCTAAAAAAAAAAAACTCTTTTGGCTGATCTTTTCTTTTTCAGAGATATAACCCGGCTGTTCTCTCTATCTATCCATCTCTTTCTCTTTTTTCACACACACACACACACACACACACACACACACACACACACACACACACACACAAAACACAAAAACACAAAAACACAGACCCTCTCTGGAGACATGATCGGAGATAGAACACATAGGTTGCCATGGAAGTTTGATCCGAAAACATCAAAATATTTTGACCCAAACTGCAGCACAGTCAGCGTGTTTACACAGGGAAACTCTACCCAGTTATTAAAATAATACGTTACTCTGGGGTTAACTTCACAACACCAACAGATACTTTTATCTGAACTTGTGATTTCATATGAACCTACAACAACACATTCATTTACAAAATCCCTTGAAGCTTTGAGAGGTTCTCCCAATGGCAGACCAGGAGAACGTTCTACCCCGCAGAACCTTTAGATAGTTCCAGTCTTCATGAGTGGAGTCTGTAAGGTGGTGTTGACCGACACGTTTGTGCTGAGGGGCAGCGTGAGATCTACTGTCTGTGGGTCTACATGAGCTGGATCTACTTTCTGTGGATCTACATGAGCTGGATCTACTTTCTGTGGATCTACATGAGCCGGATCTACTTTCTGTGGGTCTGTCTGCCAGGAACCGAGATGAGGTGATCTAAGAGGTTGTGATGTTCTCAGGATGTTCTAAGAAGGTCTTTGAGTCCGTTCTTCAAGACATTCAGATTACTGTTGTTCTGACTTGATCTATAAATAGTTCGGAGGGTTCTATCTGTTGTTCTAAGAGCTCTATTTGTTGTTCTGAGGGTTCTATCTGTTGTTCTAAGAGCTCTATTTGTTGTTCTGAAGGTTCTATCTGTTGTTCTGAGGGTTCTATCTGTTAGTCCCAGTGAGCTCTTCATGAATGTATGTGTTTAGATATTCACAGATAATTGGACTAATTCAAGTGTGTGTGTGAGTGTGTGTGTGAGTGTGTGTAATAAAAGTTACAGCACAAAGATGGGAACATGTCTGAAGGTTCTGCAGGGTAGAACGTCCTCCTGGGTTTCCATTGGGAGAACCTCAAAAGCTCAGGGGCATGGAGGGGGGGGGGGGGGGGGGGCAGAACCGAAAGCCCTCTCCTCCTGTGTGTTTGCTTACCCTGTCTTACTGTGTCAGAGACACATAATTAGACACACACAGATGCACACACAGATGCACACACACACACACACACACACACACACACACACAAACACACACACACACACACACTTACGGTGTCAGAGACACATAATTAGACACACACAGATACACTATCCTAGTGTGTTAGTGGGCTCCTCCAACACATCAAGCTTCTCTCAGACTTCAGACTCTGTATGCAGGGGAAGAAAAATGAAATCTTTCCATAGGCATCAGCTCCTCTAGAAATCACACACACACACACACACACACACACAAACACGGTCTGAACAACTCGCAGGGAGAAGACAACTACTGCTACTGACTCACGCATAATTGTCAGGAAAAGAGGGGTCTGAGGGTTGTGTGTGTGCGGGCTAATGCGAACCTGTGTGTTCGGTGTGTGTGTGTGTGTCCCTGCCTCAGTATTAACAGATTTCCATAAACGTGTGGCAGGTCTTAAATAATTGAAAGGATCCACACTTTAGAGTACAGAGGAGCTTTGAGGAGCTGACTGGAGCTTCTGGGCACACACACACATCCAGTGTAATTTACTGAACACCAGATCTCCAACATCAACACACACACACACACACACACACACACACACACACTCACACACACTCACTCAGTGCTTCCCTCAGTCGCTTTTTTCCTTCACTTACTTCCAGAGGAGTGAGCAAGGTTAGCACGCACACATACAAGCACACACAAAGACGCATGAACACACACACAAGTAGAGATGTTTGATTTTCCAGAGCAAATGCGCGCACACACACACCAGTATTAACACACGGGAAACTCAGACACAGAATGCATGTCTGTGTGTGTCTGTGTGTGTGTGTGCGCGTGCGTGCGTGTGCGTGTGCGTGCGTGTGTGTGTGTGTGTGTGTGTGTGTGTGTGTGTGTGTGTGTGTGTGTGTGTGTGTGTGTGTGTGTGTGTGTGTGTGTGTGTGTGTGTGTGTGTGTGTGTGTGTGTGTGTGTGTGTGTCTGGCTCCCAGGCTGGTTAAGCCTACACCACTGGAGTAAACTCTTAAGTATTTCCAGACTACTGTAGGTAAACCACAGAGCCTCAGCCACACTTTTAAAGCTGATATGTCAGATTAGCGCTCTCCCTCTCTCTCTCTTTCACACACACACACACACACACACACAGACAGACACTCACACACACACACATACACATACACATACATACACACTCACACACTCACTCTCTTTCTCGCCGTCTGGGTTGGGAGGAATGCCAAAGATCCCGGGGAAAGGAGGAATGGAAAAAGAAGCACAGCTGCCTTTGAACCTCAGGGTGAGGGCGGGGTTTGAAGCTCAGAGGGAGGGCGGGGTTTGAAGCGGATAGGGAGGGCGGGGCTTGAAGCGGATAGGGAGGGCGGGGCTTGAAGCTGAGAGGGAGGACGGGGCTTGAAGCTCAGAGGGAGGACGGGGTTTGAAGCTCAGAGGGAGGGCGGGGCTTGAAGCGGATAGGGAGGGGAGGGCTTGACGCTGATAGGGAGAGAGAAAGGGAGAGAGAGAAAAAGAGAGATAGAGAGAGAGAG
>NC_137913.1:9782282-9787282 GCF_963457725.1 Sprattus sprattus | reverse complement strand
CATTCTACATTGTCTTACTCTCAGAATTCTATTACTCTTCTCTTTTTTATCCTATATCTTCCTTTGTGAGGCTCATTCCAAATCTATAGGTCTCATTCTAGACTCTGGTCTCCTCTAAATCCCCTTTTTTGCCCCTTGTTGCCCCAGGTAACTGTGCCCATTACCAGAAGGGTGGCTGGTGGTATAACTCCTGCGCCCACTCCAACCTGAACGGCGTGTGGTACCGCGGAGGCCACTACCGCAGCCGGTACCAAGATGGCGTCTACTGGGCCGAGTTCCGTGGCGGGGCATACTCCCTGAAGAAAGTGGTGATGATGATCAGACCCAACGCCAACACCTTCCACTAGGGGACGGTGGCCTTCGAGGGACACACTGTCCTGACTGGCGTAAAGGGACACATTCCCCACGTGCTTCTTTCCCCCGTGCGAAACTCTGACATCCAAAGAGAGGATCATCAACCTCAAACATGGTGCCTTTTTTCTTAACCTGAAGCTTCTGTAGCGTCTCCTGTTGCTATGCAATCATCAAAACATCAGGCTCTGTGGTGAGGAGCAGAGAGCATCTCTAGGAAAGGCAGCAGTAGCATCAGAGAGAGAGAGAGAGAGAGAGAGAGAGAGAGAGAGAGAGAGAGAGAGAGAGAGAGACTGCACACAGCTCTCACTGCTGTCCTGAGATCAGTCTTATTCTGCCCCTCACCCTCTCTCCAGTACCATCAGCTGGAGCAGCAGTCTGCTGCCTTTGGATCCAACGCCATCGCTTCATCTGAATGGAAACAAACAAGGAACTTCCTCCTTCTACGCTTTTTTCTTCAACAATAATCAGCACGTGGATAGCATATGTTACATTCACTAGCTTTAGCATTAATCGTCATAGCAATACTCAAGGCACAGGGGACTATTTTTCCGAAAAACATTAAGAGGAGTAGGTAGTACCAGTGTTGGATAAGTAAGGTGTCATATAGTCATAGATATTGAAATGCTTCCTAAGACTGCGTATGGTAACATAGACTCAGGACGTTATATCCGGTGAAACGTACTAGCCTAGCTTAGCTTCTAATCTGTACTCATATCTTCATTATTTATTTCAGGGATCACAAACAAACAGTGCATTTCTTAAAGGTCACCTTATTCTTAAGAATACACCTGCACAAACGCCTGAAATAATCCTGAAATACCATTGCATATTATTATCTGCCTTCCATGACAGGATTCTGACCTTTGTCATGAAACACACAGGAATACAAACTCATTGGAAAAGGACTGTTCCTGTTTGGCGCATCGGATTCACTGTTTTAAAAGAAGGCAATATCTGATGTAAGGTGCGGTTCCTCTACAGCGATGGACTCTAGGACTGTACCTATTGTCCCGGTAACCATAGGAACCTCTATGACTGTACCTATTGTATAATGGCCAGTGTTGGCATCACATGAAGAGCCATGTGTTTTTATCTGTACATAGAAAAGTGATATTGTTGAAGATCTTTGTAAAATACTGTAACAATCACATCTTGTAATAGAAGGAGGCAATAAAAATGTACAGCCTTTGTGTGACTCTTTTGAGTGTGTGCGTGTGTGTGTGTGTGTGTGCATGATTGCGTACAAAGATGTGTGTCTGAGCTGATAACTAGTATGTGTGTGTGTAGTGAAAACAGAAGAGGCCTAGACAAACCATAAGGCTCCACCAAAGTCCAGTAGACTGAAGACTCCACACACAGACACAGACACAGAGACACACACACACACACAAACACACACACACAGACCCTCTCCAAACCCTGAAACTGATGAATGACATGCAATGGCATGGAAACCCACAGGCATGCCAGGCAAGGAGGATCCCCCAGGATCCCCCAGAATCCCTCACTCAACCACAGGGGCTTGTGGGGGAAACAGAACATAAGAGTGAAATCCCAGAGTTTAACCAGAGCCACTAACAACATGTCACCCAGAACCGAGGAAGAGAAGGAGGAGAGGAGGAGATGGAAAGGGAGGGATGAGAGAGAGAGAGGGATGAAAGAAACTAAAGAGAGAGAAAGGACAGAATGGAAAGAGACTCTGTAAAAGATGAGATGTTTTAAGACCAGAAGTTGAACCCATGTGGCAAATTAGAAAGACATGTGAGTGTGTGTGTGTGTGTGTGTGTGTGTGTGTGTGTATGTGTGTGTGCGTGTGTGTGTATGTGTGTGTGCGTGTGTGTGCGTGCGTGTGTGTGCGTTTGTGTGTGTGTGTGCGCGCGTGTGGGTGAGTGAGTGTACGTGTGTGTGAGTGTGAGTGTGTGAGTGTGTGTGCGGGTGCGTGTGCGTGCGCATGCGCGTGTGCGTGTGCGTGTGTGTGTGAGTGTGTAAGAGTGAGTGAGTGAGTGAGTGTGTGTGAGTGTGTGTGTGTGTTCAGTGGAAGCAGATTGGCCATGCTCTGTAACACGCCTCTGCTCCAGTGGTCCTGGTCTGTGCCAGGCTGTTTACCCTGTTCTGAGTTAACATGGCTGAGGCGTTTACATAGCCAAATCCACCCAAACTTCCTCCTGCAACGACCCCAGGACACGGGCCCGTCCTGATCACAACCAGACCCAGTCAGAACCACTCAGACTGAACCCACCTCACACAGCAGGACAGGGTGGGTCAGAACACCTGCCCCTGTCAGAACCACTCAGATTTAACACACTGAACAGAACTCACACACTAAACACACCTCACACACGCAGGACAGGGTGGGTCAGAACACCTGCCCCTGTCAGAACCACTCACACTTAACACACTGAACACAACTCACACACGCAGGACAGGGTGGGTCACAGGAAACGTGCTCCTGACAGAACCACTCACACTGAACACACATAGGACCAGAGTGAAGTTCAAGTAAGTTGAAGGAGCATCTCTGTAGAGCGCACACACACGCGAGCACACGCGAGCGCACGCACACACACACACACACACACACACACACACACACACAATACACACCACACACACACACACACACACACACACACACACACACACACACACACACACACACCATACACACACACACACACACACACACACGTGAGGCAGAGCAGCCCAAGGACAAGGCGGCTACAAGAGAAGAGCTTGGACAATATGACACCATGGCATCTTGAACAAAATGAGCATGCATTCTAGTACGTCTTCTGAGGCGCTTTCTCAACAGGGCTTCACTGGATGAATGAGGATTGGGTAAATAAATAAACGTGTAGGCCATTAAAATCCCCTAACTCTGAGCATGAAAGCCAGACTGCTGAGAGAGAGAGAGAGAGCAATGGCTTTAGGAAGAGCAGGAGGAGGAGGAGGAGGAGGAGGAAGGCATCCATCTCCTCTCTGGCTCCTGCCAACAGGCGGATCTCAGGAGACTAATTTGCCCCTAAATCAGCTCCTGCTGCTGGGAAGATACACAGCTCTCCATACAGCACTAATCAGCCTGTCTGAGAGAGAGGGAGAGAGATATGGAGAAAGGGACAGAGAGATGGAGAGAGGGAGAGAGCGAGAAAGAGGGAGAGAGAAAAGGGGAAAACAAAGAAGAGAGGGCGGTGGGGGGAGAGAAACTGCGTGAGACGAGAGAGAAAGACGTAGAGAAGAAAAGGCAAAGAGAAAGGAAGGAAGTAACGAGAGAGCGCATGAGAGAGTGCACGAGACAACTCTGACTGATAGACTGTTGACTCTGCTAACACAAGACTGTGCTAACACACAACTCTGCCAAGTGATGTGATGTGATGAGAAGGATTCCACAGCTTTGGGTGAAAACACACAAAAACACACACACACACACTGATATTAACACAGGCCAAGTTCACAGGAAAGAGTGTTTTACTGGAAGCCTGCTGACAAGAAGTTTTATGTCAGAGCAGCATACTTTGTGTGTGTGTGTGTGTGTGTGTGTGTGTGTGTGTGTGTGTGTGTGTGTGTGTGTGTGTGTGTGTGTGTGTGTGTGTGTGTGTGTGTGTGTATGTGTATGTGTATGTGTGTATGTGTATGTGTGTGTGTGTGTGTGTGTGTGTGTGTGTGTGTGTGTGTGTGTGTGTACGAGTGAGTATGTGTGTATGTTAGAGCAGCACACTGCAGGGATGCTTGCTAGTGTTTTTGTGTGACCCATACGCTCTTGGGTGAAACTGTGGCAAACTCATGTGTATTCATAAGCACAAGTGTTCCTGGTGGTTTCTAGGGTGTCCCGGTAACCATAGGAACTGTCCCGAGTGAATATGAACACACACATACTGTACGTCGTCACGACAACACTGCTGAAAGAGCTGACCTTTCCACGACCTGGAGTTTCTGTTTGAGGAGAGAGGATATCACACTGTGTCTTTGACATTCTGAACAAGACCAAGTGTGGCAGGATGGCGTTTAAAAGGCCAACTAGAACACTACCGCAGAGAATGACCATGGTACTGTGACCTCTTGCATGTCTTTCTCTCTCTTTGTAATGACCATGACACTAACCTCTTGCATGTCTTTCTCTCTCTTTGTAACGACCATGGTAATGTGACCTCTTGCGTGTCTTTCTCTGTCTTTGTAACGACCATGGTACTGTGACCTATTGCGTGTCTTTCTCTCTCTTTGTAACGAGGTGATCTATTTGTTAGAGAAGGGGTCAAGGCCAGGGTAGCTCTACAGTGGCATGGCCCCCAGTCTATTTCCAGCCATCCTCTGGCTGTCCTGTGTGCAGTGGTCAGAGAGTGTGTGTGTGTGTGTGTGTGTGTGTGTGTGTGTGTGTGTGTGTGTGTGTGTGTGTGTGTGTTCTGTCTGCAGTGGTCAGAAGGCCGGTCACACGTGAGCATGAGCCTCAGGCCATCCTCTGGCTGTCCCTCAGGTACCTAGAGCTCAACCAGCACAGCCACACAGAGGAGTTTAACAGCCCTCATAACAGCAGAGAGAGAGAAAGACTGAGACAGAGAGAGAGAGAGGGAGGGAGAGAGAGACACACACACAGACACACACACACACATTTCATCTGTGTTTTCATCTGCATATGAGAGGAATAAGAGCTC
>NC_137913.1:9774782-9777282 GCF_963457725.1 Sprattus sprattus | reverse complement strand
TGTGTGTGTGTGTGTGTGTGTGTGTGTGTGTGTCGATGAGTCATAATACTGGTATATGTTCGCACGCTGGAATTGAGCAGTGTGGCTCAAGGATTTGGAGTTTCTTTGTAAAATTTCAAATATGGGCATGGTGTATTTATCAGGATGAGACGTCACCGTGTTCTAGGCCGAAGCACAGAATTGCGAGTCAGATACAACATGTCTCTTTCCCCGTGTTCCAAAAAGGAATCCATTCGTCAGAGTTAGAACACAGTGTAGCAGTTGGAATTAGAACACAGGGATTCTATCACTCAGTTCCATTAACACCTCAGTGTTACTCAGAGCGCTGTCAGCTGGAGGCTTAATGGCGTTTCAGTCAGACCTGGTGTGTTTTCCTCTCACAGAGCCTCTGTTCACAGTGTTCTCACACACGCCTGTACTCTGTTCTCTGCCTGTCCCTGCCGACTGGCCCAGGGTCGCACTCAGGCAAGTGGAAACACAAAGTCTGCTGCCTCAAACAGCTTTAAATGGACTGGAACCAATGGGACATGCAATCACTCACCTCTCTAAGCACCGTCTGTGGGAAAACCTGGGCCTCTACACACACAAACACACACACACACACACACACAGTGAATGCACAGAGCTGTCTGCGGTATTCAAACAAAACCAGGTACAACCTGGCTGTCTGTCCACACACACACACACACACACACACACACACACACACACACACACACACACTACGAATGTGCAGCACAAAATGTGGTGGAGAACAGGTTTATTGAGTCCTCAAATACAACCACTGTAAGCAAAAGATCAACACACTAACAACAGACTGTTCAAGTATTGCTGCTGCACCTGAGGAGGACAAAAGTCTGATCTCCCCAGTGGAGCTGGTCATGTCTCGTCTCGTCTCGTCTCGTCTCGTCTCGTCTCGTCTAATGACGTCTCGTGTCGTCTCATGTTGTCTCATGTCATCACGTCTCGTCTCGTCTAGTCTCGTCTCATCTCGTCTCGTCTCGTCTCATCTCGTCTAGTCTTGTCTAATGACGTCTCATGTCGTCTCATGTCGTCTCATGTCATCACGTCTCGTCTCATCCGTCATGAGGCCTACTGATAGTCCCATCTCTTTGCCAGAGAGGACACTGGAGTGACGGATAAAGACAGGTGGACAGCGAGTGGTGAGAAGATGGGAACAGCCATGGAAGAGCAGGCAGAGGAACACTAGGACCAGACAACCATCAGCACTGTGGTCAGTAGGTCTGGCTTGTTTGTCTGTGTGTGTGTGTGTGTGTGTGTGTGTGTGTGTGTGTGTGTGTGTGTGTGTGTGTGTGTGTGCGAAACCGAAAGTAAAACAGAAGAAAATTTCCAAAAACCATTGGTTCAGACTGTGTGTGTGTTTGCTGGTCATGTTAGACTGTGTGTGTGTTTGCTGGTCACGTTAGACTGTGTGTGTGTTTGCTGGTCATGTTAGACTGTGTGTTTGCTGATCACGTTAGACTGTGTGTGTGTGTGTTTGCTGATCACGTTAGACTGTGTGTGTGTTTGCTGGTCGTGTTAGACTGTGTGTGTGTGTTTGCTGGTTTTACACCATCTGTCCATAAACATCCAAGTTCTTGTTTCCCACACTCAAGCTTCAGCGTAGATGAGTATGAGCTTATAACATACATACACACATGCACAGGCGCGCACACACACACACACACACACACACACACACACACACACACACACACACACACACACACACACACACACACACACACACACACATAAAAGCTCTCAGCTGTTGGCTGAACACTAAGCCCTGTAATTGTGCGCAAAGTGGAGTGCTGACTTAAGTATCTTGCTACACAAAGCGAAGTCAGCAAAACACACACACACACACACACACACACACACACACACAGACACACGCAAACACACACAAACACACACACACAGAGAGAGCCCCATTTCACATAGCCAAATTACCTCATAATTCATGGCTCCAATAAAAGGCTTCCTTATTCTCTTCAAGCGAAGGTCACTGGGATAAACTGGTCCAAACGAGAGCGGGCCATGTTACAAGGAAGGTCAAAACACACACACACTAACACACACACACACACACACACACACACACACACACACACACACACACACACACACACACACACACACACACACACAGACACATACAAACACACACACACACGTAACAAGGAGGCTCCCATGCGCACACAAACACACACACACACCACACACACACACACACACACACACACACACACACACACACACACGTAACAAGGAGGATCCCATGCGCGCACACACACACACACACACACACACACACACGTTACGAGGAGGCTCTCATGCATATGGGAGCCGTTACCGCTGTGTAGAGATGAGATGCTGACGCGTCGGAGAATGCCATGTTGAATTATTGTAACTCACAAGGGGATGCCATTCAGTAGTCCCCACGGTTAAGGCCTAATAGTCCTGCTTTTTCCACAGACACAAAAAAAGAGCTGTG
>NC_137913.1:9762282-9769782 GCF_963457725.1 Sprattus sprattus | reverse complement strand
GAAGCAATGTGAGCAGATTTAACGAGAATAACACACTTAAGTATCGCATAAATCACCCACTGTCCTGAGAATGAGGCCGAACCACCAGGGCTCTCCGAGGAACCGAGGTCCATCCACTGATCATCCAGTGATCAGGCCCTTAGAGATCGATCCCCCCACAGCAGCTCTGACCAAGTAAGTCAGAGGTAAGTCAGAGGTAAGTCAGAGGTAAGTCAGTGTTAAGTCAGTGGTAAGTCAGAGGTAAGTCAGAGGTAAGTCAGTGTTAAGTCAGCGGTAAGTCAGAGGTAAGTCAGTGGTTAACACCAGGGCTCAACCTGGGAGTTGGCCTGTACATGCATACCACAGGGCAGAAGAGAACCAATGTGCTGTCATTTTGAAATATCGCACACTCATAGTTTCTTTTGAAATATCGCACACTCATAGTTTCTTTTATTATTTTCTGCAACATTAAAAAGAGTGTTTTGGTCACACTGTTGCCAGCAAGAACAATTCTCAGAAACACTCAACCGTACATTACCATAGATCTCCAATGTCACTTCAAACGACTAGTTTGTAAATAGTAAATATAATAACAAATGAGCCAATAGATGAGCCAATTATTTAGCTTAATGCGTATGAGAGATATACCCCCTGCCAATGATCACGACACATTTACTGTCTAGTTATTGCGCTGTTTTAATTATGCCTTCACAAAATAAAATCTTTATTTTCATTAGATGTATTTATGACTTGTTCAGACTTTGGAGTGCACCCCGACTCTAATGGGCTTTAAATGTGTACTCTGTCAGTCCAAAGGCCTCATGCATGGCAGAGAGGAGAGAGAGGAGAGGAGATCAAGCAGCTTCTTTCATCTGTCCCACTGCATACTTCCCCTGCCATCTGCCGTGTGCTGTCCACTGCAGGGTTGTGTCCCAGATGATAACCTGGGTGGGTGAAACCGCTGAGAGAGGAAGGCTTGTGATAGGTATGATTCTCACAGACTATCATCATCACTTCAGCTAACAGGGTTAGCAGAGAACCAGGCTTCGCTACAGGGGCAGCGGAGAACCAGGCTAAGCTAACAGGAGCAGCAGAGAACCAGGCTTCGCTACAGGGGCAGCGGAGAACCAGGCTAAGCTAACAGGAGCAGCAGAGAACCAGGCTAAGCTAACCCTGCAAACTAATGATAACCCAAGCCTGCTGAGGGGGAGTTTACATGATCGCACACGCAGAAGGTGCCATGCTGCCAGGCCGTCATGACTAGCCTAAAGAGGATAGAACGGACGGAGGCAGAACAGACGGAGGACAGAACGGACGGAGGCAGAACAGACGGAGGACAGAACGGACGGAGGCAGAACAGACGGAGGATAGAAGCGATGGAGGCAGAACAGACGGAGGACAGAACGGACGGAGGCAGAACAGACGGAGGATAGAAGCGATGGAGGCAGAACCCCAGAGAGGTCCACATCATGCTCACTGTGTAAGGCCTTTAGACTCTGAGTTTATGCAACTATCTTCACACTGAGGTCACCATCACAGCTAACAGGTCCCGCAGAGCGTGAACACAAATTACCTCCTGAGTTCCCCTTCACGGCTACAGTGAGTCTCCAACCCCAAGCTCTTCACTAGCGCCCTGAGTGCAGTATGCTGTGTGAAACCGCGCTGTAAAAGCAGCCACATGTCAACAGCGCACAGCTGGGTGTGATGAACGAGGTGTGCTCTCCAACTAGCCACATTTCCTTTTCATCTAAACTAGAAAGCGATTTGGTGATTACATCTTTTTTTCAATGGTTGGAGGATAATTTATTTCAGGTTGGTGAATCCCATCTTTTCTCACAGGTGAGTATGTGGCGTGTGCATCTGGCATGTGTGTGTGTGCATCTGCATGTGTGTGTGTGTGTGATGAGGTCACCTTGGCAATCTTGATGAAGTGACTGAGGATTTCTGCTCGGATCTTCAGTGTCTGAATGGTCAGAATCTCCCTCACCACCCAAAAGCTCACCTGCAACACAGACAAACAAACAAACAAACAAACAAAACCCACGGTGTTAAACCTGAAGCCATTGTCAACATGCAACGATAACTCATTTATATTCATAGACACACAGCTACTGCATTACTGCCAACCGCCTCATCCCACAGAAAGGGATCATAATTATCATAATCATTATAAAATTAGCCACAGTGTTTTAGGGTTACCTAGGTAACATTTATTAATTAATTTCCCTTGCTATGTCACTGCACCTCCTATGATCTCAGAGCAGTCTGATGGATATTTTTAGCTAGTGAGTGGATGTGTGAGTGTGTGTGTGTGTGTGTGTGTGTGTGTGTGTGTGTGTGAGTGTGTGAGTGTGTGAGTGTGTGAGTGTGTGAGTGTGTGAGTGTGAGTGTGAGTGTGCGTGTGTGTGTGTGTAATTGTGTGTGTGTGTGTGTCTGTGTCTGTGTGTGTGTGTGTGTGTGTGTGTGTGTGTGTGTGTGTGTGTGTGTGTGTGTGTGTGTGTGTGTGTGTGTGTGTGTGTGTGTGTGTGTGTGTGTGTGACGGTCGTGGCTGGCGAGCGGATGTGTACGGATCTCCCGTCTGCTGAGTAGCGTAGCATGAACATGAGCGTTCCATCTGGCCTGCTGAAAGGCTATGATATATTAGTAAACAGTGGGAGCTCTTCTAAAGCCTGCTGGACCAGGAGACTCAATAAATAACCCCTCATGCAAACAAGCACTGAGCCCCAGACACGTATACAGCGCAGAGAGAACCGTGAGACCACTGAATCAATCAGGGGGTTCGAGACCGAAGGCACGACTATCAAGCTCAAGGGGACACAAAGGGGACACAAAGGGGACACAAATGAGACACAAATGAGACACAAATGAAGATCAGAACATGATTCATACTTTTTTCTTTAAAAAACGAATACATCCTTTCAACAGTTTACGCCATATGAGCTCATTGCTTTGGACTTCTCAGAGAATGACTGAGTATACATGACGCCAAACAAAAAAACCTTCAGGTCAATACCAGATTAACCTCACCGTAAATTACAAACTACAAGGCTGATCCATTATGGTGGTCTGGGCCAACGAACATCAGTAACAATATGTTCAATAGCAACATCAGTCAACAAATCCAAAAGGAACTGGACTCAACAGAAATTAACTTGAATTGGATTTTGAACAGAAATTAATTTTGAATTAGGTATGACCGAAGCCATAACCAAATAAAGTATCAACCGTTCCTGCTTGAAAATACTGGCCTCTTTTAAATGGAGACAGTTCCAATAAACAAGTCCTTCCAGTAAGGGAGCCCATGTTATAGCAACCCTCTGCTCTCTTATACACGCTCCCAACACGAACATACTTCCAAACTCTCAGATATTCTCGGACTTTAAACCATAGCAACGATTGAGTGGTCCTAAAACACAGCTGAGCGCCAGAGCACAAACCTGATGTTCTACACAGAACCCCTCAGTGCTTTTAGATGTTCCACACAGAACCCCCTCAGTGCATTTAGATGTTCCACACAGAACCCCTCAGTGCATTTAGATGTTCCACACAGAACCCCCTCAGTGCTTTGAGATGTTCCACACAGAACCACTCAGTGCTTTTAGATGTTCCACACAGAACCCCTCAGTGTGTTATAAATACCCAGTACTATGAGAAATCTGACTGGACTGGACCAGGGAGATATCTTCAAGCTCTGCGGATGAGTGGCAGCCTTCGTGGACGCTTTAGAGCTTCCATTCACAGGTTGAGAAACTCTATGATTTCAGCAGCACCACTGCCTTCATGGACACTTTAAAACCTCCATTCACAGGCTGAGAATATGCATGCTTTCAGCAGTAGCAGCAGCACTGCCCTTATTAAGCACCTCATAAATCATTTCCCAGCAGCCCTCAGGGTCACCTCACCAATATGAATTAGCTAGAAAACTCTGTTCCTTATTGGACGGACTCCAGTGAAAACTCTGTTCCTTATTGGACGGACTCCAGTGTAAACTGAAACTGATTTACGCCGCTGGACAAATGACTATCCCAATGCATTCATCAATAATAGGAAGTGTTATTACACCTCATACACCAGAATAGATGAAATACAAACAAAAATCAATACTTTTTTTGTGTGTGCACCTTACCACCCTCCAGTGCTAGAAGAAGACAGAGCTAATTAACTCCTGATTTGTTGATCTCTGAGCATTTTAGTGCGATCCTGAGATGCCTACATATAAAAATAAATACAAAATGTATGACTGTGTTCATAAGTGGAGCCTCTATGAAATCATGGTTTGCCTTCAGGGTCAATCGTGGCATGAGGAACACCAGGAGCCATATGTGCAGTAATTAACTAGCAATTAACTCACTAATTAGGTAATTAGCTAGTTCTTAACATTCTCAGAGCAACAGTCTCCAAAATGGATCGGTTCCAGATAATGAACAAATCTAAGTCAGAGACAGATGACTTCCAATACCCACTCCTACCACCTTGCTCCAACCCCCAGACCTGCTCGAGTTGGGACTGTGGAGGTTTACCTGCTCGAAACCCCCAGACCTGCTCGAGTTAGGACTGTGAAGGTTTACCTGCTCCAAACACCAGGTCGCTGGAGTTAGGACTGTGGCGGTTTGAGTTGACACAGCTTGTGTGTGTGTGTGTGTGTGTGTGTGTGTGGCACTAATGGCTCCTTTTCCTTCTCTGTGACATCATTTAATGACACACTTCAGTCGGCTGACCTTAGCTGACCCCAAAACACAGCGTTCAGGCTCTCCCTGTCGGTTTGTTTATTCTACGTTGCCTTGGCAATGTGTCCATGTGGCGCGCATGTGTTTGTGACGGCTGCAAGTGACTCAACGTGTCCCAGAGGTCACACGCTGGGTGTGAACGCAGCCAGCCTCTGATGAGAGTTAAATATAACACACTCACACTCTTACTCACTCACACACTCTCTCACACTCACACTCACACTACCACTCACACCTACACACTCTCACACACTCTCACACACACACACACACACACACACACACACACACACACACACACACACACACACACACACAACACTGGGTGGCCATCACCACAGAACCCCTCAGGAAGTTGGCAGAAATTAACGCAGAGTAGTGGCGTAGAGTCTAGATCCATCCATGTGCCGCCCCGAGGAGCAGGAGGCACCCAAGCGTCAGCGGCAGGTTAGTGTGAGGTGACTGGGTCTGCCTCGAGAACCTCCACATGTGGTGCAGAAAAGTCGCTGAATTACAGCCCCCCATTCTTCTGGCATCACAGCAGAGGAGAATGAAGTGTTTCATTTAGAAACAAACATCAAATATGTTACCATTTATATTTCTGGCCGGAAAAATTCCAATAAATCCGTTCATAGGCTTCTGGTGGCTCAGAGTATGACTGTGATGTATAAACTAAATATAGAGCGCATGAGACGCAGTTTAATGACCAAACGTGGATCACACAGCACTCATGAAGCTCACTTGATGACAACACGCCGTACTAGCACAGAGTACTAGCACATGGAGATATCCGTGTGTGTGTGTGTGTGTGTGTGTGTGTTGGTCCACACGGACGGAAAGATCTGTCTGCTTTTCTCAAACCTGCCTTATGCTGACCGCTCTCTGTCATCAAAGAGACCAGAGGGGGACCACCACAGCATGTCTGATCCACACCCTAATGAGCATATGTGTGTGTCTGTGTGTGTCAGAGAATGTTTATGTATGTGTATGAAAGAGTGTGTGTGGGTATGATTGAGAGTGTGTGTGTGTGTAAGAAAGTGTGTGTGTGTGTGTGTGGAGGAGAGAAAGTGTGTGTGTGTGTGTTTTTTAGAGTGTGTGTGTGTTTTTTAGAGTGTGTGAGTGGTTTTTAGTGTGTGTGTCATAACTGACAACTGATAACTACCGTATTATATCTGATCCTATCAGTCTACAGCCTATCAGTCTTCTGAGTAAGTGTACATGTGAGTGTGAGGGTGTGTGTGTGTGTGTGTGTGTGTGTATGTGTGTGTGTGTGTGTGTGTGTAAGTGTCATGGTCATAATTAACACATATGCCTGCATGTCTGTTTTACTCATCTCTGAGCCCAAATCAGCCTTCCTCCACCAATCCCACGCTCGTGCTCTGATTTATGGAGACTGTCAATGCCGCCTGTTAATGTAGCGAAGGGGAAAGTTCCTGTCTTCATCAGGAAGAGAATCACGGGTGTTTTTTTATGGGCTTTAAAGAATGTGCTAGAATAAGTATGGGCGGGAGAGAGAGAGAGAGATGTGTGCTGCCTGTGCTGTCACAGCGCTGAGAGATATTCGCTTTTAATATTTCACCATGACGAGTGCCAGGCCTGGTCAAAGCATTATCGCACAGATAGCAGCCGAGGCTGTGCCATCCCAGTGTGGACGGCCATTATGGACACGTGACTCTGAACACGCGCCGCACCAGGTTTACGGTGGACATAAATTAAAGGAGGAAGTGTTGGGTTGATGGATGGAGGTTCACACACACACACACACACACACTCACACTCACACTCACACTCACACTCACACTCACACAGAAGACTGATAGGCTGTAGACTGATAGGATCAGATATAATAAGGTAGTTATCAGTTGTCAGTTATGACACACACTCTAAAAAAACACACACTCACACTCTCTCCTACACACACTCTTCAGGATCTACCCAACGCAGAGGGATTGGGGTATTCCCTCTTCAGGATCTATCCAATGCAGAGGGATCGGGGTATTCCCTCTTCAAGATCTACCCAATGCAGAGGGCCACAGTATTCCCTCTTCAGGATCTACCCAATGCAGAGGGCCACAGTATTCCCTCTTCAGGATCTACCCAATGCAGAGGGCCACAGTATTCCCTCTTCAGGATCTACCCAATGCAGAGGGCCACAGTATTCCCTCTTCAGGATCTACCCAATGCAGAGGGCCACAGTATTCCCTCTTCAGGATCTACCCAATGCAGAGGGCCACAGTATTCCCTCTTCAGGATCTACCCAATGCAGAGGGCCACAGTATTCCCTCTTCAGGATCTACCCAATGCAGAGGGCCACAGTATTCCCTCTTCAGGATCTACCCAATGCAGAGGGCCACAGTATTCCCTCTTCAGGATCTACCCAATGCAGAGGGCCACAGCGGACCTTTGTTACTTGTTCTCTTACGGTTTTCTTTTTTTCCTTTCTTCCCCATCCTGATCAGTCAAGAAATAGTTTTCATTTCCTTTCCTTTTTAATATACTGGCTTTGGAGAGCGAGCGCCTCATTTAGCCTGGCCTCGGCGCTGTTGTCCTTGGTGCTGGGTCAGCCTCCACACACCCCCTGTCCTCTGGACTCCAGCCCAGGCTTGGACTCGGCGCCTGGAGCTCCGAGGATCATTTCCCGGGCCGTTACCCTCTGAACTCCCTCATTACCTGCAGACAGACGTGGGCTACAGGCAGCTGGACCTGGTTCTCCTCCATCTGAGTGACGTCACCTGGCTGGACTGTAGGTGTGGACCGTCCCACATGTGGCGTTCAGTGGCACCCAGTTGAACTT
>NC_137913.1:9752282-9759782 GCF_963457725.1 Sprattus sprattus | reverse complement strand
CCTTACAGCTAGAACATCAGACACCACACTCACAAACCCTCTAACTGAACCTTTCCTTACAGCTCTAAGGGATTTCACATCAGAGACACCCCCAGACGTGTGACTGATGTAACCAGTGTGTGTGAATGTGGAATGGACTACTCCTGATGGCATCACACACACACACACACACTCTGGGCAGAGACACCCCCAGACGTGTGACTGATGTAACCAGTGTGTGTGAATGTGGAATGGACTACTCCTGATGGCATCACACACACACACACACACTCTGGGCAGTGAAGAAGATTTAAAAGCACATCTAGCAGTGACTCCACACCAGCGGGGAGAGTCTGAGACTCATTCTGCATTTCCTGTTTCTGAGCCAGATGCCGATTAATGGCTTCTGTCACACACACACACACACACCGGTCACACACACACACACACACACACACACACACACACACACACACACAGACAGACACAGACACAGACACACACACACACACACACACACACACACACACAGCTGTGAATACAGATTGTTTTATGCTTCCCTAAAGACACATTCTTTAACACGGCAGCAACAGGAGCTGGAACACTTTCTGACACCAGACAAACTACTACATCGATCATCGCTGAATAGCCACCCCCCCCCCCAGGAGAGGAAACACCGCCCTTCAAAAGAGAGTGGCGCTTGGGGGGGGGGGGTCTCATCATTCCCACCTTTTATGTTCTTCTCTCCCTGAAGGTGTCAAAGGCAGAAAAGCACCTTATGTACGTAGCACAGACTTACACTCTTAAATCTTTTATTAAAGCAATTCCAGTCTAAAGCTATGTCATTCACAGGCCTTTAATCGTTACCACCATCGGGTGCACTGACGTCTGGCAGTAGGTCAGCAGAACGGCATCCTCTCACTGCGTGCTCGGATACAACACACACACACACACACACACACACACACACACACACACACACACACACACACACACACACACACACACACACACACACACACACACACACACACACACACACACAGCTGATCGGGAGCAGTAGGTCAGCAGAGCAGCCTCCTCTCACTGCATGCTTGGATACAAACCAGCCTGACAATTATCCTGCGTTTAATCACTTATTCAATTCGGCTTGAAAATCAAAACAACTACAGGTCACACCACACCACCTCAGCATATAGACCCACACACACACACACACACACACACAGCTGATCGGACAGACACACACACACACAAACAAACACACACACAGCTGATCGGAAAGACACACACACACACACACACACACACACACACACACACACTCACACAGCTGATCAGAAAGACACACACACACACACTCACACAGCTGATCGGACAGACTGAGAATCCCATGTAGAGGACAGCTTTCCTGACAGGATGTGTTTTTAAGAGCAGAGATAATTGGATCATGGAGAAAAATGCTACATCCGCTTTTTATGATAACTCCAGTCCATAGTGCACACTCAACCCTCCCTCCCTCCCTCCCTCTTTCCCTCCCTCCCTCCCTACCTCTCTCCCTACCTCTCTCCCTACCTCTCTACCTCTCTCCCTACCTCTCTACCTCTACCTCTCTACCTCTCTCCCTCTCTACCTCCCTCCCTCTCTACCTCTCTCCCTTTCTCCCTCTCTCCTATCTGGCTCTGTCGAGTTCATGTTTACCAGACCATTTTAAATCCTGAAGTGACACAAGCAGGCATGTCCAAGACGAGCTCTTTCAGTGGAGCGCTTGATCACCACTCTGGGCACCGTCTGCATGCTGGACCGAGCTTTGTCTGAGTGTCTGAATAAGGGGCGGGTTACACACACACACACACACACACACACAGACACACACACACACACTCTCACACTCTCACACACACACACACACACACACACAAACACTCACACACACACACACACACAGGATACACTGTTTTTATTTTCCACTCCGAGCTTTGTCTGAGTGTCTGAAGAAGGGGCGGGTTATTTTCCCTTTGCAGTTCGTAAAAAATGAAATCGCAGACATTACCTTATACTCAGGATGTGGATGCTATTTAGACAACATTACATCACGGTCACAGCTTTCAGTAAGTCAGCCCTCAGTGTGGAGAGCAGTTAGGAAGTAGCTGGTCAGTAAGTGGTGTGGTCAATAAGAGACTGGTCAGTAAGTGGTGTGGTCAATAAGAGACTGGTCAGTAACTAACTGGTGAGTTGGTGGAGTGGTTAGTACATGCCATGGCAGTAAGTAGAGCAGTCAGTAAGATAAGCATAAGGACATCAGTAGTATACAGCTGTGAGGTTTACTACCACTGCGAATTCCCCTTTGGACACACAGCAGCAGATTCGGTGGTATGTCTGTAAGATGACTGGTCAGTGAGTGGAGTGGTCAGTAAGATGACAGGTCAGTGAGTGGAGTGGTCAGTAAGATGACTGGTCAGTGAGAGGAGTGGTCAGTAAGATGACAGGTCAGTGAGTGGAGTGGTCAGTAAGATGACTGGTCAGTGAGAGGAGTGGTCAGTAAGATGACAGGTCAGTGAGTGGAGTGGTCATTAAGATGAGTGGTCAGTGAGAGGAGTGGTCATTAAGATGACTGGTCAGTGAGAAGAGCGGTTAGTACATGCCTTGGCAGTAAGTAGAGCAGTCAGTAAGATGACTGGTCACTGAGTGGAGCGGTCAGTCAGAAGTGGGGCCTCTGGTATGAGGGTTGATGTGGGAATATGGGGTGAAGAAACAGGATGTTGGGCCCAGCTGGAGGGGGTGTGCTTCATTGTGTGTGTGTGTGTTTGTGTGTGAGACTGTGTGTGCGTTTGTGTGTGAGTGATTGAGATTGTGTGTGTGTCTGTGTGTGTGTGTGTGTGTGTGTGTGTGGGGAGGGGGGTGGTCTTCATGGGTTCAGGCTGCATAAGGACATCAGTAGTATACAGCTGTGAGGTTTACTACCACTGCGAATTCCCCTTTTGACACACAGCAGCAGATTCGGTGGTATGTCTGCTCTAAAGCTCCAACATACACACTCCAACGCTCTAAAGCTCGAAAACACACATTCCAACTCTCTAACACACACACTCCAATGCTGTAACACACATGCTCCAACACTCTAAAACTGGAACACACACACTCCATGCAGTAAGTTGTGTTTGCTTCACTCTGAGTAGAAAACATTTGCAAAGCATCCTTCCTCTCCATGTGAACCAGACCAAATACATAGTTCCCCCTCAATATGGAACATGGAATAGATGCTTCCTTCCTGTATAAAGCACAAATCTGTTCCATACTTCTTTTTAGTGCACTGCATTATTGTTCCAGTACTCCTCAGAAGGCGATGTGCATCGCAGCTCTAACTGTTATCTTAGAGGCGGGTCTGACACATTGACCATCCTCTAGTGCCACGCTCTCAAATCTGAAGGAGGATCTGATACCATCCTCCAGTGCCACGCTCTCGGCTCTGAAGGAGGATCTGATACCATCCTCCAGTGCCACGCTCTCGGCTCTGAAGGCGAATCTAACACAAGTAATGTTCACCATTCTCTATAGCATACCCACCTCTGGCACAAGTATGAGTCTGTTTAAGTATGTACGAGTATCTTCACCATGCTCCACAGCATACTCACCTCTGGCACAAGTATGAGTCTATTTGAGTATGTTTTAAGTATGTACGAGTATGTTCACCATGCTCCACAGGATACTCACCTCTGGCTGGATGGCCCTGAACACTGGAGCATCCATCAGAGTAATCTGGCTCTGTCAGAGAAGAGAGAAAACAAAACTATTGAGGAGAAACCTCAATCTGTGAACAACATATTACAATGGATCTGAAATTAAGATATGGTGGAGAACAAATGTACAAACATGCAGTGGCTCTTTAATCTGTTCTTGAAAAAGGGTGTTAGACAATCTGTGATTGATGTTGAGTATGAGTGTGTGTGTATGTGGCTTTAGTGCAGACTGATAATAAGTATAGGGCTTTAGAACAGAATAATGTTAAGTATACGGCTTTAGAGTAGACTGCTGCTTTAGAACAGACTGATGTTAAGTATGGTGCAAACTGATGTTAAGTATGCTGCTTTTGAACAGACTGATGTTAAGTATGGTGCAGACTGATATTTAGTATGGTGCAGACGGATGTTAAGTATGGTGCAGACTGATATTAAGTATGGTTCAGACTGATGTTAAGTATGGTGCAGACTGATATTAAGTATGGTTCAGACTGATGTTAAGTATGGTGCAGACTGATATTAAGTATGGTGCAGACTGATATTAAGTATGGTGCAGACTGATGTTGAGTATGGTGCAGACTGATATTAAGTATGGTGCAGACTGATGTTAAGTACGGTGCAGACTGATATTAAGTATGGTGCAGACTGAGGTTAAGTATGGTGCAGACTGATGTTAAGTATAGTGCAGACTGATATTAAGTATGGTGCAGACAGATGTTAAGTACGGTGCAGACTGATATTAAGTATGGTGCAGACTGAGGTTAAGTATGGTTCAGACTGATGTTGAGTATGGTGCAGACAGATATTAAGTATGGTGCAGACTGAGGTTAAGTATGGTTCAGACTGATGTTGAGTATGGTGCAGACTGATATTAAGTATGGTGCAGACTGATGTTAAGTATGCAATGCGTTTACTCACAGCAAACTCCTCAGGAGTCACCTTCAGCACGTCAAACACAACAGCGTCATAACTCTTTGCAGAGTCCAGGCTCCGCCCATCCAGAGACTCAGAGCTGCTGCTGTCCTGATGGGGTGAGAGAGAGAGAGAGAGAGAGAGAGAGGGAGAGAGAGAGAGAATGAGGGGGCGATACTGAAGATTAGACCTAAAATATGCACCATGCAGACAGATATTTAATTATACATGCACTTATGTATTTATTATTTCATAAGGTATTATCACATGACTGACAGTCTCAAGAGTAGATGAAAGGCGTTTATGCACTGCACTAAAACTGCTTTTCATTATGAATTACCACTGCCTTTACCAGGACTTTGCCACTGTCGTAATTAGTGCATTACAACTGTTATTAACATGTTATTGGCAACTATTATTACCACGGTCATTACACGCACGCACGCACGCACGCACGCACGCACGCACGCACGCACGCACACGAACGCACACACACGTCTCACTGTCATTACATAGGCATGACAACTCTTATTACCAATACATTGCCACAGTCATGACTATTGTATATCCTAGGGTTATTACCAGGGCATTGGCACTATCCACTTCCTTAGGAGGCATGACAAACCTTATTGCCTGCAGAGCATAATGAGTGAGCTGTAACTGGGCCATCACTGGGCCACAGCTGGGCCATCACTGGGCCATCACTGGGCCATCACTGGGCCACCATTGGGCCATCACTGGGCCATCACTGGGCTGTGACTGTAACTGAGCAGCCACTGTGCCATAACTGTGTGTGTGTGTGTGTGTGTGTGTGTGTGTGTGTGTGTGTGAGTTTGTGTGTGTGTGTGTGTGTGTGTGTGTGTGTGTGTGTGTGTGTGTGTGTGTGTGTGTGTGTGTGTGTGTCGTAAGGTGATGGGCGTAATGAAAGAGGACAGGAGCTGTCAGGATGGATGAGTCTTCAGCTCCCTGCCTATGTCTTCTGCAACCTCATTTGCACGCACACACACACACACACACACACACACACACACACATACTGGACACACACACACACACACACACACACACACACGCACACACACGCACACACACACAAGCACATATACACACGTCTCAGAGCCTTGTGAAAAATAAAACTCTCGAATGCGCCCATAGACTGAGACATGAAACCCTCCATCGTGGCATTAGTCTTTACAGGGACACATAAAGCCTCGATCACTGCGGAAGTAAAACATAAAGCATATAAAGCCCTCTAGCACTGCGCTAGTCCTCACAGTAACATATAAAGGCCTCTAGCACTGCGCTAGTCCTCACAGTAACATATAAAGGCCTCTAGCACTGCGCTAGTCCTCACAGTAACATATAAAGGCCTCTAGCACTGCGCTAGTCCTCACAGTAACATATAAAGGCCTCTAGCACTGCGCTAGTCCTCACAGTAACATATAAAGGCCTCTAGCACTGCGCTAGTCCTCACAGTAACATATAAAGGCCTCTAGCACTGCGCTAGTCCTCACAGTAACATATAAAGGCCTTGATCACTGCGTCAGTAAAATATAAAGCCTCAATCACTGCGTCAGTATAATATAAAGCCTAGATCACTGCCTAAGAAACATATGAAGTCTTTAGCACTGCGCTAGTCCTCACAGTAACATATAAAGGCCTCGATCACTGCGTCAGTAAAATATAAAGCCTCAATCACTGCGTCAGTATAATATAAAGCCTAGATCACTGCCTAAGAAACATATGAAGTCTTTAGCATAGCGCTAATCCTCACAGTAACATATAAAGGCTTTTAGCACTGTGCTCGTCCCCACAGTAACATATAAAGGCCTCTAGCACAGCGCTAGTCCATACAGTTACATATAAAGGCCTCTAGCATAGCGCTAGTCCATACAGTAACATATAAAGGCCTTTAGCACTGTGCTCGTCCCCACAGTAACATATAAAGCCCTTTAGCACTGTGCTAGTCCATACAGTAACATATAAAAGGCGTCTAGCACAGCGCTAGTCCATACAGTAACATATAAAGGCCTCTAGCATAGCGCTAGTCCATACAGTAACATATAAAGGCCTCTAGCACAGCGCTAGTCCATACAGTTACATATAAAGGCCTTTAGCACTGTGCTAGTCCACACAGTAACATATAAAAGTATCTAGCACAGCACTAGTCCATACAGTAACATATAAAGGCCTCTAGCACAGCGCTAGTCCATACAGTAACATATAAAGGCCTCTAGCACAGCGCTAGTCCATACAGTTACATATAAAGGCCTCTAGCATAGCGCTAGTCCATACAGTAACATATAAAGGCCTTTAGCACTGTGCTCGTCCCCACAGTAACATATAAAGCCCTCTAGCACTGTGCTAGTCCATACAGTAACATATAAAAGGCGTCTAGCACAGCGCTAGTCCATACAGTAACATATAAAGGCCTCTAGCATAGCGCTAGTCCATACAGTAACATATAAAGGCCTCTAGCACAGCGCTAGTCCATACAGTTACATATAAAGGCCTTTAGCACTGTGCTAGTCCACACAGTAACATATAAAAGTATCTAGCACAGCACTAGTCCATACAGTAACATATAAAGGCCTCTAGCACAGCGCTAGTCCATACAGTAACATATAAAGGCCTCTAGCACAGCGCTAGTCCATACAGTTACATATAAAGGCCTCTAGCATAGCGCTAGTCCATACAGTAACATATAAAGGCCTTTAGCACTGTGCTCGTCCCCACAGTAACATATAAAGCCCTCTAGCACTGTGCTAGTCCATACAGTAACATATAAAAGGCGTCTAGCACAGCGCTAGTCCATACAGTAACATATAAAGGCCTCTAGCATAGCGCTAGTCCATACAGTAACATATAA
>NC_137913.1:9727282-9747282 GCF_963457725.1 Sprattus sprattus | reverse complement strand
GAACTTCGGGGGTGGGTGGGGGGGGGGGGGATTCGCGTCTCAGCCAGATCACACTAATTACTTCAGCTCCTCACTAGGGCCAATAACATATAACCATCCACGTGAGGAACACATAGCAATATGTCCAATACAACACACATACAGATACAGAGGACTCGAGGCTCTGCAGCAAGCAATACATACACAAATGGACACAGCAAAACAACCACATGTAGTTCAAAATGAAATACTCTCTCAGTTTGGTTTGTTGGTGCTGGTTGTGTTTTGTTTGTTTGCTTGCTTGCTTTCCCTGGGAACAGCCAATCGCCGTCTGAGAATCAGAAGCAGGTCCTAGCAGCTACCATAGCAACCACAGAGGTAACTAGCAACATTGCCCTATCCATGTAGGCAGTAGAGTGAGGTTAGCTTTAGCTTCTCGTTCCAAATGCATCATCCGTACTGACAGGCTGCTACTGGCAATCTCTGCCCTTCAGATGACCACAGCAGGGACAAACCCAGAACAATCCTTTACTTCAACACAGCACCATCCAGCACCCAGCAGCTCCTACTTCAACACAGCACGACCCAGCACCAGGCAGCTCCTACTTCAACACAGCACCATCCAGCACCCAGCAGCTCGTACTTCAACACAGCACGACCCAACACCAGGCAGCTCGTACTTCAACACAGCACCATCCAGCACCCAGCAGCCTGTACTTCAACACAGCACCATCTACCACCCAGCAGCTCCTACTTCAACACAGCACCATCCAGCACCCAGCAGCCTGTACTTCAACACAGCACCATCCACCACCCAGCAGCTCCTACTTCAACACAGCACGACCCAGCACCAGGCAGCTCCTACTTCAACACAGCACCATCCAGCACCCAGCAGCTCGTACTTCAACACAGCACGACCCAACACCAAGCAGCCTGTACTTCAACACAGCACCACCCAACACCAAGCAGCCTAGCTCACTCAACGAGAAGCGGCACACCATCCTTCCAGCCTTCTGAAAAGGTGAGAGAAACACACCACACACACACACACACACACACACACACACACACACACCAAATAGCCTTTAGAGGGACACTGTCCAACGCAACACACTGACATCCATTCCGTATTATATCACGGTGTGCATTAAAATAAAGTCATCACCTCATTTGTGGCAGTATGGCAGACTTCTCTGACGCATGTTTTTTATGAGGAACTTTTCATTAGGAACTTTCTCATACGGTCTTCTCACAGATTAAAGAAGTTAAAAACACAGCACGTCTTAGAAAATGTCTAGGGTCTTAATGGACCTCATGCATTTTATAGCACTGTGCAATATTAATCCTGAGGTTATGAGAGCATACTTAAGATAACACGAAATGTAAGAGGGCTGTGACACTTAACCTGTTCCCCAAAATGTCCCCCAGCCACAGCAGAGGAACTTGGGGACGTTCCAGTTTCCTGTTTTCTCACTCTGACATATGAGCTCCTGTCACTCACTCTGACATATGAGCTCCTGTCACTCACTCTGACATATGAGCTCCTGTCACTCACTCTGACATATGAGCTCCTGTCACTCACTCTGACATATGAGCTCCTGTCACTCACACTGACATATGAGCTCCTGTCACTCACTCTGACATATGAGCTCCAGCTACTCTCTGCTCAGCTGTAATCCTTACAAACCAAACAATCAAATAATCACCTTGTGTGTCTGCACGTACTTAGAGTCAGACTGACACATGCTGCTCTCAGGGATCCATATATAGGGGAACCAAAAAGAGTTGAACGGAGTCAGTGTATCTCTACACATCAGTGATTCTATGGGAACCAACAAGAGTTCACCTGAACGGAGTCAGTGTATCTCTACACATCAGTGGTTCTGTGATGCTTTTCCATTAGTGTTTATGGCAGCACTTTGCTTACCTTCAGATAAAACACCAGCCTTTAGTGATACTCATTAGACAGTGCCTACAGTTAGTCAGTGCATACAGCCAGCCAGTCAGTGGACACAGCCCACAGTGCATGCAGCCAGTCAGTGCATACAGCCAGCCAGTCAGTGCACACAGCCCACAGTGCATGCAGTCAGTGCAGACAGTCAGTCAGTGCATACAGCCAGCCAGTCAGTGCATACAGCCAGTCAGTGCATACAGTCAGTCAGTGCATACAGCCAGCCAGTCAGTGCACACAGCCCACAGTGCATGCAGTCAGTGCAGACAGTCAGTCAGTGCATACAGCCAGCCAGTCAGTGCATACAGCCAGTCAGTGCATACAGTCAGTCAGTGCATACAGTCAGTCAGTGCCTACAGTCAGTCAGTGCATACAGCCAGCCAGTCAGTGCATACAGGTAGTCAGCCAGTCAGCCAGTCAGGCAGTCAGGCAGTCAGGCAGTCAGGCAGTCAGGCAGTCAGTGAGTCAGCCTGTCAGCCTGTTAGCGCACACAGCCCACAGTGCATGATATGACGGTACGGTGTTATAACTGTCACTGCTGCTCCACGCAGAGCCCCCCAGCAGGTAACAGTATCTTTCCCTTGCTTTGCCAGATGTTGCTGAGCAGTGGTCCAGCCTCTGAGGATAAACACCAGGAGTCCTCGAGGTCTGAAGAACCCATCAGCGTGTGTGTGGAGCAGGGGGAGTCCTCGAGGTCTGAAGAACCCATCAGTGTGTGTGTGGAGCAGGAGGAGTCCTCGAGGTCCACAGGTCCCATCTGTGTGTGTGTGGCGCTGCCCTTTGAAATGGGAACACACACCGAAGCGCTGCTACGGGCGCTAGGAGCCCGCTGCGTGGAGGAGAGCACTGTTACCGAGCGTTACTATGACAACGAGGTCTTCCTGCTGGCCTCCAAAGGGGTGTGGCTCAGCCGGCAGAACCACCAATGGAGACTGATCCTGGAAAACACACCTAACACACCTGGCACACCTGGCACAGGTGGAGAGCGGCTGGGAACCCACGCGGAGGATGCCAGGTGGGCAGATGGACAAAAGGAACCCGGAGGTACCCACCACGGGTGCCCATCAGGTGTACAGGCTCAGGGGAAGAAGGGGATGGATGCCCGCACACAGAGGCAGGATGATACTGGAGTGAGTGTGTTTAGGGCCTCGTACCAGGCACAGGCAGAGGGGAGCATAGACCCAGAGGATGCCGCTCTCCCAGCCTGCTCAGGCACAGGTGAGCCTGGCCGCAGCTCCTCCAGGTGCAGGGAGCTGACGGAGCTGACGGAGCCCAGCGTCATCATCAGGCACCTGGCTGAGTGTCTGCACCTGTCCCCCGCGCCCCGGGCTGTAGGGACCCCTACCAGCATGGAGGACTTCCTGGAGATGCAGGGCATCTGTAACTTTGCCAGCTGTGCCCACAGCAGCAGAAGGCGCTACACCCTGCCCAGGGGGTGCCAGCTGGTGGTGGAGTGGGCGTACCGGGCACCCGGCCATACTGCGGCCTCAGTGCTGCTAGAGGACTCCGACGCTCAGGCATACGGGGCGGCCGGCACTCCCAGCCCTTCCATGCTGTCCCAGGATGAGGTGCGTGGGGAGGTCCGTGTTGCTCCGGTGGGGGCACACAGTGGGGGCGCCCGTGATGCTCCGGTGGGTGCACACAGTGGGGGCGCCCGTGATGCTCCGGTGCGTGCACACAGTGGGGGCGCCCGTGATGCTCCGGTGGGTGCACACAGTGGGGGTGCCCGTGATGCTCCGGTGGGGGCACACAGTGGGGGCGCCCGTGATGCTCCTGCCTCTCAAGAGGAGGCAGAGATGCGTTCACAGAGTGGGGGCGCCGTGTGGAGGTCCGGGGCTCCAATATCTGCGCTGCTGCAGAAGGAGGTGGATGCGCTGGACATCAGCAGAGAGCTGGAGGAAATGGACAAGATGGCGGCAGAGCTGGGGCTCAGAGCCAGGCCCATTGGAGATGCTAATACAGCCGTCTGTCTCTCAGGATACTGACCCACAGCTGTCTCACTCTCTCAGGATACTAACCCACTGGAGGCACTGAGACAGCGGTCTCTCTGTCTCTAACCCAAAGCTGTCTGTCTCTCAGGACACTGACCCAAAGCTGTCTGTCTCTCAGGATACTGACCCACAGCTGTCTCTCTCTCAGGATACTGACCCACAGCCGTCTCTCTCTCTCTAACCCAAAGCTGTCTGTCTCTCAGGACACTGACCCACAGCTGTCTCTCTCTCAGGATACTGACCCACAGCTGTCTGTCTCCCAGGATACTGACCCACAGCTGTCTCTCTCTCTCAGGATTCGGACCCACAGCGGTCTCTCTCTCAGGATACTGACCCACAGCTGTCTGTCTCTCAGCATACTGACCCACAGCTGTCTCTCTCTGAGGATACTGACCCACAGCTGTCTCTCTCTGAGGATACTGACCCACAGCTGTCTCTCTCTCAGGATACTGACCCACAGCTCTCTCTGAATAAGAACCCAGTGGAGGCACTGACACCGCTGTCTCTCTCTGTCAGGACTGTAAACTATAAGAGATGGCTCTCAGGACCTAAAGCAATGCTGGGATTAAAACTTTAGTTTGGATTTAGCCTCAATAGTCACGTCTAGAGCGAGGGAGGCTTCAAAAACTAAATACACAAACACTCTACATGAGTAAAGCTGATTTTCTCGCTTGTACTGTTGCACAAAAACCCTAAGAGCCAATTATGGCGTTTCCTTTTTCCCAAAAGGCAACCGATGCCTGAAACAACAGGCTTCCTGTAGGGTGCGGTATGTGGGCCTCCAAATGAACAGTGAAATGTGACTCTGGTTAAAGAGGCAGCCAATCCCCCCCCCCCCCCCCCATGAGACCCGCAGGTGTGATGTGTGTGTGTGTGTGTGTTAAGAGGCTGTTGAGCCCATCTGTGTGTGTGTTCGTGTGTGTGTGTGTGTGTGTGTGTGTGTGTGTGTGTGTGTGTGTGTCCACCTGTGTGTGTGAGAGTGTGTGACTATGGTTAAAGAGGCTGTTGAGCCCATCTGTGTGTGTGTGTGTGTGTGTGTGTGTGTGACTGGCTAAAAAGGCTGCTGAGACCTGCAGGTGTGATCTGTGCACGAGTTCAGACGTCCAACAGATCGCCAACTGCTCGGACATCATCGGTTACTGTGGCAACACAGCAAGCAGCAGCCTGTTTATAATTTGGTTCTTGGCTGAGAGAGCAGAGACAAGCAGCAGGCAGGACAGTCTGCCAGACCAGAACTCTCAATGCTAACGCTATACTCCAGTCCGCTTCCCCACTAATCTCAAAGAACCGTCCTAGAACTCTCAATGCTAACGCTATACTCCAGTCTGCCTCCCCACTAATTTCAATGAACCAGCACAACATGTGCTATGCCTAATGCCTAATGCAAGATCTCTCTCAACCAGCCAGAACTTCCAGCTTCCTTCCAATACAAGATATCAGTCAACGACCTCAAAACGTTCAGTTTCCCTGGCTATCGGAAGTTCTCTTTCAGCTGCGGAAGTTCTGAAATCTGACAACCCCAAATCTCCCCTGCAGCACTGTTATTACTGTCGCCAGGACGACCCACTGTTCTTACTGTCGCCAGGGCGACACACTGTTCTTACAGTCGCCAGGACGACCCACTGTTCTTACTGTCGCCAGGGCGACACACTGTTCTTACTGTCGCCAGGGCGACACACTGCTTTTCCTCCAGACTTAACAATCCCTCACCAGGACATCTCCATTAGTAGGCCTGCTCTGGATAATTACCTCCTCTTAAGACCTCAGACCATGACAGGCTATACTTTCAGAAAGCCACCGCTGTTCCCTTATGCAGAGTCAAGCTTCATTCCAAGCCATGAAAGGGATACATTTAAGGCTAAATCTTTCATTTTAAGTCCGCGGAAAGCTCCAATCTGTGGAAAACATTCTTCAATGATTAGAATATCTCAGTGCAGATCTTCTCCCAGCCTGCCGTCTATATTTAAACACCAGCGGACTTCAGTGAGAGCGCGCGCTACGAACACAATGGGGGGATCTGCGGTTGGAAAGAGCCTGTTCTCACCAAAGCCATATTTTTCCCTTGACTTGAGTCCAGCTCCTGGGGAGTGAGATTAACTAGGCGGCTATCACACACATACAGAACCAGGGAGGTACAAACACACACAGAACCAGGCAGCTACACACACACACACAGAACCAGGCAGCTACACACACACACACGCACACTCACACCCACAAACACACACACACACGCATAGATGGCTAGCTCACACACGAAACCAGGCAGCTTCACACACACACACACACACACACACACACACACACACACACACACACACACACACACACACACACACACACACAGAACCAGGCATCTAGCACAGAGACCCCACTACTCATCTAAGAGCCAGCACAGAGCCCCAGATCCTAATCCTCCTCCCATATCCAAGCATGAGTTGCCAAATTAAAGGAGTTTGTTCAACCTCATATATTTGTTTCCAGCGTTGTATCCATTCAGACGTGTAACGGTTCACTTTACATCATGCAGAGGGAATTAGCGGACAGAAATGTGGGCAGACAGAACGTGAAAGGACATCTTTCTACAGATTGCCCTTCCTGTTGAGCTCCCATGATGCATCAGCGGACCCCTCTCTTTCAGACTCAGCGCTGCGGTGTTACCGCCGTGGGTACACATTAGTCCATCATCTCAGTGTGTGTGTGTGTGTGTGTAAGTGTGTGTGTGTGTGTGTGTGTGTGTGGCACAGTCAGCCTACCGCCGTGGGTACACTTTAGTCCATCATCTCAGGGGTCCACTGGGCAACTGCCTTCTCAGAAAGTCAACAGCCCTCAATTCACAGTCAGATGGGCAACAAGCCTCTGGGCCTGTGTGTGTGTATAAGTGTATGTGTGTGTGTGTGTGTGTGTGTGTGTGTCACAGGCAGACTCTCACGTCCAAACAGGCAGCCATCTGTCCCCCTCACACTCTTCCCACTGAAGGCTGTCAGGAGAGGCAGGGCTGGGGCACTGCCATAAGACGCACACACACACACACACACACACACCACACAAATAAATACACACACCTATAAACACTTATACAAACACACACACACTCACACATATACAAACACAAACACACACACACACACACACACACACACACACACACACACACACACACACACACACACACACACACACACACACACACACACACAAACAAGGCTTAGACACAGCCTTACTGTACAGTCCTGCATATTTTTTAAATCCTCTAACTGAGAAAGAGGGGGAGCTTCATAATGCAAGCTAGCTAAAAAGGCTACTGTATGACATGCTCACACACACACACAGAGAGAGAGATAGAGAGCTTGTCTCTCCCTGCTTTGTCTTCCTAATTGCAGAGAGTACAGTCTACCCTTTACTCGACCCTCCCATGGTCATTTCCTCAGAACACCTTTATGGCTTATTACACTCCTGTAAACACAAGCACACACACACACACACACACACACACACACACACACACACACACACACACACACACACACACACACACACACAGCTGTGCTGAGAAACTCCTCACCCTTAAACTTTCCCTCAACCTGCATGGCAATTAGCAGCCATAGAAACCACAGAAGAAACACCCATTGCTGGAACGAGCAATGTTTGTCATGTCATATCCTAAGACACACCTGCCACTGACCTCTGCTCTTAGACACATTGTGCACGCACACACACACACACACACACACACACACACACACACACACACACACACACACACACACACACACACACACACACACACACACACACACACACACACACACACACACACACACACACACACACACACACACACACAGCAAAGCACAGGCATGAACGAGTCCTCCTAATGATAAAGAGGAAAGAATGTATAGGTGAAAGTAGGCTAATGGGCTCCAGGGTTAGAGGGTTGCTGTGTTTCAATGTCTAGTGAACAGGAGAGGGGAAGAACAGCTACTAGCAAGAGACTGGATACGCTCAAGTCATCACTTTCACAGCCGCTGAGGCACAGACAGACTGATCCATATGCAAACATGTACGCCAACAGCACAGACAGCCGGAGCAGCACAGACACACAGACAAACAGACACACAGACACACACGCACACACACACACACAAACACACAAACACACTGCTCCAAGTGACACCATAATCCAGCAGGACAGACAGACTGCTCCATGTGCAAACATACCCCAGCAAACTTTGAAGCCGCATGACAAACCCAAAACCTTCCACTTCACTGCAAACCTGACCACTGCAAACCCAAAAGCCTTTGGAAGGAACGAAACCAATGAGGAGATGAATGTTCAATCTATTTGTAATTCAATCATGATTTGTTTTGATTTAATACAATAATCTTGTATCAATGTGTACTTTTGTGTCTGTTTATCTTTGTACCACACCTACAGTAATGAATGATTTTCATACCAATGATGTTCGGTTCAGAGCCCATAAAACACAAAGCATCTTATGGCTGAGAGGAGCTCGTTACTTGCCGATTATTTTTGGGTTATTTCCTAAATCGGCATGTCAGTCATAACTTTAGAACTCCTAATTTCTTTGAGTAAGAGTAATTGACAAAGCCCCTTAGAACTGAAAGTAGCACCTAAATGTGTCCAGAGAACTCGTGACTCACTAAGACCAACGAATAGAAAACGATTTGAAAATCCCGTTCCAATGTTTTGGAATGTAGAAGCAGAAGATAACGCACCAATCGCAAGGCAATAATTGCTTGTAAGGGGCACAATAAAAATGTCAACCAAACAAAACAACCCACTCAGCCTAAATTAAATTTCATTGTAAACTAATTCAAGTGTCATCATACAGCATTTAAAATTTACAGCTTATGTCAGTTATTTATTCATGTATTTATTTATTTATGTATGCATTGTTTTTTGCGGTAGGCTTGGAAACACATGCCTACTCACTGACACAGAACTGTCACTCATCATCCAATCACAGAGGTCTTTGACAGCAAACTTATGCACAAGACTTGGTGTCAGCGATACTTGTCATCAGCGATAGTTCTTGCTTTTCCCCAGTAAAAGTTGGTCTCAGGAGCCTTGCGAATATATATAAATGTATAACCTTTACTTAGAAACGTTTAGTGCAATTTATGAGCACTCTTAATTTAAGCAGCTAATTTGTAACTGCTGGTATAGCAGCCCTGAGCGATGGACCTGAGACTGAGAACTACAGGCCACACACACACACACACACACACACACACACACACACACACACACACACACACACACACACACACACACACACACACACACACACACACACACACACACACACACACACACACACACACACACACACACACACACACACACACACACACACACACACACACACTCCTGAGATGAGCGATGGACCTGAGACTGAGGACTACGGGCCTGTAACTCCTCAGTGTATTCACCATCCCCAGGGTTTATTTCCACTACTAGAGAACTTTCTGTAAACCTGTATTTAAGGGCTGAGGTGCTCTTCTGGTTCCGGAATTACATGAGGTTCAGCCGACCGCCCCTGTCATCAAGCCTTCGCCAGTGCAATAGCGCTTCAAAAGATCAAACACGCGCACTATATATATATATAATACACACACTCTGTCATTTACAACACACACTTCAGCTTTTATATATAACACACACGTTGGCCTCAGGCCAAACGCTACTGCATGACACCAACCGTCCAAACTATGCCTACACACAACTACGGGCCAGGACTGGCTAGATTACCACCAGCGACACAAATGACTTCATCACGGCAGATGCATCAGGTCACACACAGATCTGAGGGACACACTGGGAGGGGTTCATAGAGAAGTAATAATAGAAGCTGCATGGTCTACAAACAATGGGACATCCAGGCCAAGATGCATTATAATCGTGCTGCTAAGAAAACAAAGCCCTGAATTGTGGATGTGATTCGTCCTCTAATCTTAATGGGAATAGGGAAAAGAGCACTACTGCGATGTGTTTGTCAACAGGGAAAAGAGCACTACTGCGATGTGTTTGTCAACAGGGAAAAGAGCTCTACTGTGATGTGTTTGTCAACAGGGAAAAGAGCTCTACTGCGATGTGTTTGTCAACAGGGAAAAGAGCTCTACTGTGATGTGTTTGTCAACAGGGGAACGAGCCCTCTACTGTGATGTGTTTGTCAACAGGGGAACGAGCCCTCTACTGTGATGTGTTTGTCAACAGGGGAACGAGCCCTCTACTGTGATGTGTTTGTCAACAGGGGAACGAGCCCTCTACTGTGATGTGTTTGTCAACAGAGGAAAGAGCCCTCTACTGTGATGTGTTTATCAACAGAGGAAAGAGCGCTCTACTGTGATGTGTTTGTCTCTGTGGACATGAGCTGGGCCTTAGCGCTGAGTAACTCTCATGAATAATGAAAGACAACATGCTATGGCGATTTGTTTGTCAACAGGGGAAAGAGCGCTCTACTGTGATGTGTTTGTCAACAGGGGAAACGAGGGCTCTACTGTGATGTGTTTGTCAACAGGGGAAAGAGCGCTCTACTGTGATGTGTTTGTCAACAGGGGAAAGAGCTCTCTACTGTGTTGTGTTTGTCAACAGAGGAAAGAGCGCTCTACTGCGATTTGTTTGTCAACAGGGGAAAAAGCCCTCTACTGTGATGTCTTTGTTAATAGGGGAAAGAGCGCTCTACTGTGATGTGTTTGTCTCTGTGGACATGAGCTGGGCCTTAGCGCTGAGTAACTCTCATGAATAATGAAAGACAACATGCTATGGCAACACTGAGCGAACAGGCTTAGACGACACGTGGTATATTTATATACAATATTCACCTACAGTCCTGTTTCAGGAACTCCCACACACTCACACAGTGCACACACTCACACAGCGCCACACTTACACAGCACACACACACTCACTCACTCACACAGCGCACACACACTCACACAGCGCACACACACTCACACAGCGCACACACACTCACACAACGCACACACACACACACACAGCGCACCAACACACACTGCTTTCCATTTTTACATTTTTCTGTAGGTTTAGTGGCAAAAGGTGTTATTTGATTACCCTTCATGTAAACGCTAAGAGTGGGGGCGGGGGGGGGTTATTGCATCACTCGTGTGGATGTCACACATCCTGCCGAGGTACAGTGTGAATCGGGTCAGCAAAGACACACAGGACACAGGGCAGCCTGTGAGAGCCCCACGGGGCGGGAAAAGCCATCCATACACATACACACACACATACACACACACACACACACACACAAACCCTACTCATGCTGGCTACATGTAACAAGCCATCCATACACACACCTTAATCACCTTAATCATGCCGACTAGGTGTAACAAGCCATCCATACACACACCTTAATCATGCCGACTAGGTGTAACAAGCCATCCATACACACACCTTAATCATGCCGACTAGGTGTAACAAGCCATCCACACACACACCTTAATCATGCCGACTAGGTGTAACAAGCCATCCATACACACACCTTAATCATGCCGACTAGGTGTAACAAGCCATCCATACACACACCTTAATCATGCCGACTAGGTGTAACAAGCCATCCATACACACACCTTAATCATGCCGACTAGGTGTAACAAGCCATCCATACACACACCTTAATCATGCCGACTAGGTGTAACAAGCCATCCATACACACACCTTAATCATGCCGGCTACGTGTAACAAGCAAAGCAGGAGAGAGGGCAGCTAGCCGTAAGAAACACTCCCCGTACAGATGTAAATCAGAGGATGAATGAGGGGAGGTGTCTGACAGCCCTACCACCACTGTGAGAGCTGAAACACCTGAATACGACCTGCAGGCTGCAGCCCATCAGCCACCTACGCCATCCCAGCTACATCCAGTGCATTTAATAATTTAGATTACAGTAAGCACTTCTTGCATTTTTAAAGGCCTCTGCCTGCTCAAAACAGTGAAAAAAAGCTGTCCAACTGCAGCATCGGTGAATCGGAATCGATTTAAGACACAGGTGAAGTCTCCTCACAATGAATGAATGAATAAATAAATAAATAACTGAACACACCAGGTGGGTGTGTCGTGCATCTCTTTTAAGCCATCACGGCTAAGGTAAAATAACTATACTGACTGGCTTTTTAAAATGGTGGCATCATTAAATGTTCACATGAGTTTTCCATTTTCTAAATTACTATTTATTGTATTTAATTTCATTCATTTCACATAACTGTGTAATTAGGCCAGTGTGTTTGCCCAAAATCAGCTTCACCTCATTCTAAAGCCCATCTGCTCTCTACCTCATGCCCTCCTTCCCAAAAAATATATTTCCCAATGACTCCCTGTTGGCTGTGATACGTGCAAGATTCACCCTCACAGAGTGATTCTATTACCCCGGGGCGTGTGTTTGCTGACAGGCTGCTAGGCCCACACACTGTGCAGTAATTAGCGTTAAGTCAGTGATCTCCCAGTGCAGATAGCCTTTCAGCCTGGAGCAAAGTGAAAGCACCTTGTCCTTCGTAGAGGTAAGCGAGAGAGGAAACCGGAGAGTGGAGCCAGGTACTTTCCAGGAGAGTCCCCGCCACCCGACTCGCTTCCAAACTAAGGGGTTGTGATACTGTACAGGAATGGACATATCACTTCCAATTATGATTAAATTATTTCTTCCAGATCCGCTCACACATTAATAAAATCTGAAACTGTGCCACTACCAAGGCTATCAGATGTCCAAATACATGACTTAAGGCCTTTTTAGAAGAACCCGTTCTCTGTTTATAATAGTAGCCTACAATACATAGAGGGTCAAGCAATTGTCTAGCATGGAGTTTGAATAGCCTACTATCATTGCTGGCAAAGATGTATTATATTAAGACATCAGACTGCGAAGCTGTGATCTGGTAGGCTATTCCCTGACATCTCGCATTAGCATCCATCCCGCCATTCGTGCACAGGGGTGGATGTCGTGTTAAGGCATCCGTCGTTGACGTAGGCTAAGGTTACTGTACCATGCTCTTTATCCGCTACTGATAACCTGCTGCCACTAATAATAAGACACTCATCGCAAGGGCGCATCTTTTTGACCAAGACATGACACCGGAAGCGTGCTAAACAAATTACACGACTGTCACATCATAAAAGCTAAGTATCCCGATTCCTTCCACATGGCTGCGTTTGCAGAGATCAAATATTTGAAGTCAGAAGGATAAACACCACCTCAACGTCCACTTTATTTCAAGGGACTCCCCGTGACGCAAACTCAATCAGAGCCGTTTTTCTTGCACCACATTATTTACAATGGTAAGGGCAGAACATTTCAGTCAGTCGCAATGGAGCGGAGATTATACTCACCCTTTATTAGACAGTAGCCTATGTGGCCAGTGTAAATTCCTCAAAATGCAAAATTCAACACTGTACGATAATCAGCGACGCTCTACCACAATCCTCAAAAATATGAAAAATCCGGTTTGCGTTGTGCAGTTTCGCCCGCTGTCCTGCACCTTGCGTGAGACACCACTCAATCCAGCGTGATATTATTCTCTCCCACGCGCATCGCGTTCCCTTGCAACGCACGTTTTCATTAACAGACTCAGGGGGGACATGGCAATGGTGGATTGGTGTCGTATGGGTAGCCTACTCTACCGCCGACAACATGAGGGGTAGGGCCCGGTGCCAGTATATGGGTACCAACATCAGGAAGTGCCATCCAGGTAGGTGTATGTTTTTTGACAGACAGGTGCGCTGACAAATAAAACCTTCGCTAGCAACGGCTGCTAAGCCCGCCCACAGAGAAAGTGGCCAATCAGTAAATGGGTCACTGCAGTCTCGCGCAGGTGCATATTCTCCTTCTCCAGCGGAGGTCTGACGTGGAAACCTGATGGAGGCAACAGCGCCTGGTGACATTGAAAAAAGAAACTGTCGCTTTCAACAGAGATACAATGTTGCCAAATATTCGCGGAACAATGAGTTAAAGTCATGCTTTTGCATCAGCGCTGAAATGTGTCATAATATCCGCCCGGTATGTCCGTGTGTGTAGTGCAGGCTACACTGTGGCGCATTCGCGTTCACTGCGTTTGGCTAGCTTTACACGACAACGATCTGAACACAAACCGCAAAAGTGGCGTTGCGTTCCCACTTTTTATTTCGCGTTTAGACGAGCGACTTTGGGTGGAAATCTGCATGCACACGGGGACGCAAAAATGTGTGAAACTTGATGTAGTATGCATGCCAGGTGGCTAGGTGGTACTGTGAAGCACTGTCATACAACAACACCAAGAGCGCGCGCATGCGTTGAAACGTCCTTCTACTTCTCTCCTTAGCGCGAAATCGAAATTCGGAAAACCAAAGCATGGCAGCAATCCGACATGTTAATTTCCTGTATGTGTGGCCATTAAAATAATGTTGAATCTGACGTTTGTTGGTGTTTGGATGTACTGCACATGGGTATGACGTCAACGCGTAGGCAAGGATAGCCAGCGTGAGCAGCTCAGAGCACACTTTTGCGTTTTCAACCCTTTAGACGGGAACGTGACGGTGGAGCGTTTTTAAGATTTCCACTCTGGAGGGTGGGTTCATTTCTTTGCGTTTTCGAGCCCCAAAAACGCTGTCGCCGTCTAAACGAAAGGCACATCTGATAAAATATTTTGTCGTTTTCACCCGGGAGCGTTGTCGTGTAAAGCCACCCTAAGGACAAGATATCCGAATAGATAGGATGGCCAACACAGGTGACTCCTGCCAGCTACAAACTGTGTACAGGTGCAATCAATTCCCAGACAAAACTTCCTTCCATCCTCTAAATCTACTTGGAAAAAAAAGCATGATGGTATGCATAATTAATTGTTAAAAACATCGAAATCTGAATCGCTTTTCCAATATCAATGGACTGCTGCGTATAGGACTACAAGAGATGTATTCAACCACGAAAATACTCCATCGACCTAATTCTGTAGAGTGCATCCCTCTCGTTTCTTCTTTGGATCCTTTAATCAGTGGCCAAATCCATGAAAAAAAGCAGAGCCTCTTGCACACAAATATTGAGACACATCTCTTTTCACTGTTCGTTAGGAATTCTACTAGATCTTTTTCATATATATATATATATATATATATGTAAGGGATAATGTATAGAACGCAGGTCATTGTCGGGAAAATAAGCCCCGACAGGGCGAACAGCACCCCGACGCGAAAGCGGAGGGGTGTTGGTTCACCCTGAAGGGGCTTATTTTCCCGACAATGACCGGCGTTCTATACATTATCCCGCTTATTATACGGTTACAACTAAAACAAACAAATTATTTAACACCGTGTGTCTTTTTACAATGCATTTGTTACTATACGTAGTGTTAAAAAGCAGAGAAATAGTTCGCCAAAGACGTTGAACTTCAAAGACAGTTGAACATTCTTTAGAACACAGCTGCTCAACCGTCCGCTGAAACTCCCTTGATAAGTTACCGTACTACTTGCGGAGTGCTACGAAAGATGTGAATCAGAGGCAAAAAGGCCACTTTCCTTGACAGCGGTCATTAACTGCATAGCAACGGTCAGTTATCGGAAAATAGTTGACCGCAGAACGTTGGGAAGCCCCATTCAAGTGAATGGAGCATTCTACAGCATTAAGAAGAGCCGTGTAATAATATCTATATAATTTACATATAAAGTATCTATATAACCTTTTGAGAAAAAAAATCAGTTCCACAATGAATGTTTTGACAAATCAGCATATTTATTTTACAAACGCATTGTTTTTCTATTGACATTTCTTTGTATCATAAAAAAGCAATTTACAAGCTTAAGAACAAAAATAAAAGCAGCACAGAATGATTATGAGTAAAATATATCATTTGAATAAATATATCTTATACTTTTTCATGCTATAAAATAAAGAGTCATAAATGGCAAGTTAATAGTTACAGCATCAGCTCCAGGTAGCCTCATTTACTTCATAGTCTTATAAAACAGTAGAGGTTTGAGGTTCACAGTTGGGTTTGTGAGGTTGTGTGTGTAGTGGACGGCCCAGACAGCAGCCTACTCTGGAACGCATGCAGCCCGGGTCTGGGCCGGGTCAGAACCAGGTCCGGGCCAGAGGCGCTCCAGGGCCGGCTGCTCTCTGAGCGCAGGGATTTGGGCGAGGTGGCTGCTCAGAAGGGGATGCCTAAAGACCTGCCGCACGCCCAACACGTACGGGAGCTGCGTGTTCGGGCACACACACACACACACACACACACACATATGCACGTGTGCATGCATGCATGCGTGAAAAGGAACGTCTGGAGTGGGCCTCTGCGAGACCCCTGAGGCATATGGTTTTGGAGAGAAGTGGCTGGGGACTTGCGCCCCCACCTGAAGAAAGTGCACATCAGTCTGGTTTCAGACACACAGGGAGCGCTGCAGCTTGGCCAAAGTGGCAATGTTTTTTTTTTCTTTTCTTTTTTTTTTCTGAAGAAAACTATTAACCCTGAGTTACTACTTCCTGTTTTGTTTTCCTTTTTTTTTGCATCTGTAACATAATCCATGCAGACCTGGCAGGGCTCCAGAGGCCAGTCAGACCATTTGGGCTCCTGCACACGTGCAGTGTTTAATTAGATCTGACCTGGGCCATCTGGTCTGGTAAGCAGCACTTAAACACAGAGGCAGCTGGTGTTACCCTCTTCTCCGTCCCTGTGGCTATAACTGGTTTAGGTGGTGGGAACTATTGTAGATCTATGTGCACTTTGTGCCGTTGCCTTCCGGCGCTAGCAATGATCTTAAGTGCCATAGCGCCAAAGCCTCATATCTGTAGCTGTAACTAGACTTAATGCCGTCCTCTTCTTTTCCATATCTGTACCTTTCACCAGTCTTGGTCTAAGTGCTGTTGCCCTGGGATACCTGTAGCTGTGACTGGTTTAAGTGCTGTTGCCCTGGGATACCTGTAGCTGTGACTGGTCTGATGCTGTTGCCCTGGGATACCTGTAGCTGTGACTGGTCTGAGTGCTGTTGCCCTGGGATACCTGTAGCTGTGACTGGTCTAAGTACTGTTGCCTTCTTGCTCCCCATCCCAGACCGGTCTCAGATGAAATCTTTAGGCGTGACCATCCAAGCAGCCAACCTTTCCCAGAATCCCTTTCATATTTGACACAGATGGAGGTGTGACTTCAGCCAGTGGCCTCGTTCAGACATGTGGAGGGACTCACACGCACGTATGCACACACACGTATGCACACATATATGCACACAGGTCGTCCCCGGCAGGTCACAAGTGTGCTGCGTGTGAAGGGGCGCTACGAGGAAACCCACACCTGGACAGAAGTCCCACCGGATGAGCATAAAATCACTCGACCTGTCAAAACATTTCACAAAAGCGCATATCAAAACAAAAAACAAAACAAAAAAAACTTTCAATATTAAAATCCTCTCCTCCTTCGAGTAGAGTTCACCATCTCCCTGACAACCTGATTCCATTCTTGTTTGAGACGAGACGCTCACTCACGTAGAGAGGCTGACGAAAGACCATTGCGCTGCTCTTAAAAACGTTATTGCTGTTGCATATTACACAGTGGAGATATATGATGGTAGTGGAGAAGCTAAGGAAGACTTCAAGATTTCTCTCTTTATTTTTCACTTTTAACATCTAAATCAGTGTTCATAAACTACCTGAAGTTAGTCAGTTTAAAAAGTTTGTAGGGCCAGCTGCGAATTCAAAAAGTAGTCCCACAGCCCTCCCTGTAAACACTTCTCTTTGAGTATTTCCATGGTTACAAGAGTCACCTGGATTTCTGTGAGGAGTTGTAAAGAAACAGAGCGACTGCAAACAAGAGTGTCATGGTCAGTTGGTTGGTAATCATGGTGGCATTAGTATATTTTTATAAAGCGCATTTAAAATCATTTACATGTATATACTTTCCCCTCCCACCCCTATAACATATGTGTTCATGTATACCCATAGCATATAAAATCAATAAATAAACCTGACCAGTCTAAAAGCACCATCCGAGGGGGGAGAAGAGTCCCTAGATCTACTGTTTGAGGCGGTTGCGTTGGACTCCCTTTAGGGGGCGAAGGAGCCATGGTGAGAGAATCCCCTATAGACTACGTTCTTTAAAACAAAAACAAAAAAACAATGTTCATCTTAAGTGCATGCCAGATGAGCCCAATAAGTACAGACCCAGCCACCCCCCCCCCCCCCCCACCCTTTGTTCAAGTTCCACAAAAAAAAAAAACTGTTCTGGTGAGAGCCACGTGCAGAAGGTACAGGTTGAACAGGATTGGCATGCAGGGTGTTCTCCCCCGCCCCCGTCACTCTCCCCCAATGCTACGAGACCGAGGCAGACGCCCATTCGGTTCTGCTTCAGATCTGCTTGTCTAGAAAAGCAGCACAGATCCAACAAGAGGTCAAAAGCTTTGATCAACCAGTCCTCAGACATTAATAAAAACATGTAAGGAAACGTTTGATTGTCCTGTAGAAGTTTTTTTTTCTTATTGACTCTGAGGTGTTCTCAGTGGACGGACACACCCTTTGTTTTATTTCTCTGGCCTTATCAAGGCGCACACACGCACACACACACACACACACACACTCACACACACCACCTTAAGTTCCCACTCTGCACATAAGTACTTTCTTTACATGCTTAATGCTTAGACCAATTTATAAAAAAAGAAAAACAATTACGTATATGCCTGACTAAAAAAGGTCAGATTTGGGCTTATATATTTTCTTTAAATTTATACTGATAAGATCAATAATATCTACTATAATCTCATTGCAATAGAAACCTCTGCAATTTGCATACATCTTCTTGGTCACCGCCATCTTCCTCTCCTCCTGTCCCACCAATCACAGACGCCACACTACCTCACAACCAAACCCTGCAGTGCTGCTCCACCAATCACAGACGCCACACTACCTCTCAACCAAACCTGCAGTGCTGCTCCACCAATCACAGACGCCACACTACCTCTCAACCAAACCTGCAGTGCTGCTCCACCAATCACAGACGCCACACTACCTCACAACCAAACCTGCAGTGCTGCTCCACCAATCACAGACGCCACGCCACACTACCTCCCAACCAAACCTGCAGTGCTGCTCCACCAATCACAGACGCCACACCACACTACCTCCCAACCAAACCCTGCAGTGCTGCTCCACCAATCACAGACGCCACACTTCCTCACAACCAAACCTGCAGTGCCACTCACCCTCTGCCTTACTCTGTCTTCCTGCCGGACCTGCAGTTTAGGACCTCAGTCCGTCCTCCTCTCCCAGCTCTGTCCATCCACCCGGAGCATCGCCTACTGGGTCGGGCCACTCACACCACCAATGACCATCAAGGCACACACTTTGCCGGAGCTCACAGCTCGCGGACAAACACTCCACCAGACAACCATACCACCAGAGCCACTCCACCAGCACCAGCTCTCCGCTCTCAGCCTGTGGTCTGTGCAGAAGCCACCATGCAGCAGCAGGACCGGTTCCGTTAGCACCACCTGGGCCTCCAGGACCGGTTCCGTTAGCACCATCTGGGCCTCCAGGACCGGTTCCGTTAGCACCATCTGGGCCTTCAGGCTGAGCCTGAGCAAGGGGAGGTTTAAACCGTGTATCCCATGGCAGAGGGGAACTAGAAACACCCTGATCCTGGTTCCGATCCACCCGCCGTTTGCTTCCTGGGCCGAGCCACTCGCTCAGGCTTCGCGCGCTACTGAGCCCCAAGGGGAGCGCTGGGCTCGGCTCTCTCTTTGGTTACGGTCCTCATCCCAGCCGCTCTTTTTTTTTGTCAAACCATTTCAGAGGTATCCATTCAAAAGCCATTGGGAAGCAGAATAAACAGTCAAACTTTGACTTGACGTAATTTCTCAAGGGCAATGTGCAAGTGTGCTTCATAACTCACCTACAGCTAGTTCCCCACAACCTCCATCCATCCATCCTCATCCTAGGCTAGAAGAGGAACATTTTGGTGGTGGTTAGCATCAAGAATAAAATTAAATTATGAAAACAGAAGATAGAAAACAAAAGTGAGTTTGGCTCGCCTCTCTGTTTGGCGTGTCATTTGAGCACATGGGATTGAGACCTACTCCCGTGTACAG
>NC_137913.1:9707282-9722282 GCF_963457725.1 Sprattus sprattus | reverse complement strand
GGGGGCGCCGTAATCACCGGGCCGTACGAGCCCACGCTCACCGCCAACACCTGCTCGCCGTCCACCAGCTCCGTGTGGTAACCGTCGTCGCCCGTGGTGGACGAGCTATCCGATTGGCTGGGGCGCTCCGACTTCTCCAGCTTCACGTGCACGTCCGTCACCTGCCCGTCCCGGCCTATCAGCTCCACCTGCTCCGTCTCGCCCTCCATGGAGGCGTCCTGTTCGGAGGCGCCCCCGTCGCTGCTGCCGCGGTCCGACTGGCCCTCCTCCTGCGTCGACAGCACCGACGCTGCCCCCTGGTGGTGGAGGTGCCTCTGCGCGGGCCTCGTGCGGGGGTAGTAAGGCGGGGAGATCTGCGTGGGGTTGACGAACAGCCCCCCGTCCTTCACGCCGTTCCGACCGGCTCTGGACGACGAGCCCGCGCCACCGCCCTCTCCTGGCGGGGGGGTCTCCTCGTCGGAGCCGGGGTGGTGGTGGTGCAGCACGTCCGCCTCCATCAGCACGTCGTTGGGGGGCAGGTGGATCTTGGCGTGGAGCCCCTCGAGGATCCGCGTGCACTTGTCGATGACGGCCTGCATCTGCAGGAAGCTGGCGGCGGTCAGGAAGCTGATGATGTCGCGCAGGCGCAGCGCCATGCGGCCCGTGTAGCAGAAGGCCAACAGCTGCTCGAACACCTCGGGGTTCTTGATGACGGAGATGGACAGGCCGCTCATGGTGCCCAGCGCCGAGTGGTCGCGGAAGTAGGGCGAGCTGGCCGCCAGCACGGCCTTGTGGGCGCGGAAGGGCTGGCCCTGGATGTGCACGATGATGTCGCACAGCTTGCCCTGCAGCCGCAGCTCGTTGAGTTGGCTCAGCACGGTGCTGCTGAACTCGGGCACGTCGAACTCCACGTAGCCGCCGCCGTCCTCCATCGCTGCTGCTGCTGCTGCTCCTGCGGCGCCTGTGGATCTCACCTGAGACAAGGACAGCCTGGAGGAGAGAGAGAGAGAGGAGGAGAGAGAAGAGGAGAGGGAAGAGAGAGAGGAGGAGAGAAAAGAGAGGAGGAGGAGATAAATAGAGAGGAGGAGAGGGAAGAGAGAGGAGGAGGAGATAGATAGAGAGAGGAGGAGAGGGAAGAGAGGAGGGGAGGGAAGAGAGAGGAGGAGGAGAGAGAGGAGGAGAGGGAAGAGAGAGGAGGAGGAGGAGATAGATAGAGAGAGAGAGGAGGAGGAGATAGAGAGAGAGAGGAGGAGAGGAAAGAGAGAGAGGGAAGAGGGAAGTTGAAGCAGGAAGAGAGATACAAGGGTGTTGGAACAGGCAGAAAAACAGGCAGAAAGAGAGAGAGAGAGAGATGGAGAGAGAGAGAGAGAGATGGAGAGAGAGAGAGAGAGATGGAGAAATGAAAAGAAAAACAGAGAAAGACGATTTGTTAATATGTTTTGAAACAGTATCCTTGGAAACGGACAGTCTTGACCTGACTGCATTTAGGCTCTATCGGCAGGGGGCCTCAGACACTAAATTAGACTTCAACCATGCCGGATAGAGAGCCACCATCCCCATAATGGTGCCTCCTGAATAGACGGGTGAGGGCCAGTTTGACAGTGATGTGAGAGTGAGGGCCAGTTTGACAGCTATGTAAGGGTGATGGAACCGGGGGCCATTTTGGCAGTGATGTGAGGGTGAGGGCCAGTTTGACACACACACACACACAACACAGAGCTGATGGCATGAGCACTGACCAGACCAAGGGCCAGTATAGGTTTGGGGTGAGGGGGTTAGGATGGGGATCGGTGAGGGCCAGCGAAGTGATGTAAGGGTGAGGGAACCGCTGGCCAGTTTGGCAGTGATGTAAGGGTGCCCTGGACAGAGACGCCCAACAAGCAGAGCAACAGTTAATCCTACCCAAACCCTGGGCCACCCTCACACACACATATATATATTCACACAGACAAATCACACACACAACCCTCCACTAAAACACATTAACAGACACACATAACCAACCAACACCCCCACCCCCACACACACACACACACACACACACACACACACACACACACACACACACACACACACAAACACACATTTTTAAAAATACAGCCAGATGTTTAATCTGCAGAGGCAAATCCTGGTGGCAGGAGTGGCCAAGCATGCTCATACCCTCTGGGCTGGGAATCTACTTCAAACGCAGCTCTGCCTACAGCATGAGAACCCTTTCCCAACATGAGGCCTGTGTGTGTGTGTGTGTGTGTTTGTGTGTGTGTGTGTGTGTTATTGCATATGCAGCACATTTTTGCCAGGGAAAGCAGCATTTGCATTGTAAAGTGCTTTCATTTTAAAAATAGACTCATCAGGCAGCATCTGTACATACAAGATATGTAACGCATTCTTGCTGCTTCAAGGATCAGTAGTGTGTGTGTGTGTGTGTGTGTGTGTGTGTGCGTGTGTGTAGGGTACTTTCCTACTTGTCGACGAATTTGACCCTTAACACAGAGACACACAGACACATACACACACACACAGACAGCTACACAGACACACACAGACAGACACACACAGACACAAACACACAGGACAGGTTTAGCAGGAACATTAAAGGCACTGATCTTATCTGTTCAGCAGAGAAAGTAGCATCACCTCCTTTGATTTCTTTGCCCCAAATGTCACCCACCTCTCTCTCAGTTTTCATTCTTCTACCTTTTATTTACTCTCCTTCTCTCCTTCTCTCCCAGCCTTTTCTCTTCCTTCCTTCTCTCCCTCCCTCACTATCTATCTCTACCTTATCTTTCTTTCCCTCCAACGCTCTCTCTCTTTCTCTCCCCCTCTTCCCCCTCTCTCTCGCTTTCCAACTCTCTCTCTCCATTTTGGGCACTCCTGCATGCATGGTCTGCTGCTCTCTGTGCGCCAGTCAGCAGTTTGGGGACGTAAACACTTTCTCCGATTGCCTGTGCTTGCCAACACACCTGTCCAGCCAGCCATATGTCTCTGCCTGGCATCACACGGCAGTGTGTATGTATATATGTGTGTGTGTGAGAGAGAGAGAGAGAGAGATAGACAGAGATGTGAAGAGAGGGAGGGAGAGAGTGGAGAGAGGGAGAGAGACAGAGAGAAAGAGGGAGGGAGAGAGTGGAGAGAGGGAGAGAGAGAGAGAGAGAGAGAGAGAGAGAGCACTAGTAAAGGAAGGTAAAGTGGATGTAGGAGAAGAACAAATCTGAAGGGAACACAAGGAGGGGAAAGACATAAGGTGTAAGAAGTACAGATCAGTAGAAGCTAACTGAGTGTCGGTGTGTGTGTGTGAAAGAGAGAGAGATGACACAACTATGACATGTGCTGCCACACTCACAGTGCACCAAGCTAAAACGTATGCTTGAGCTTGCACATCCGCGCACACACACACACACAGATACACACACACACACACACACACACACACACAGACACACATACATACATACACACATACACATATACACACAGTCCAGCAGGATGAGATGTGGTGCCAAAGTGTACCGAACTGAACCGTCTACTGTCAGGCTGCCAGAGAATGTACTCCCCCCCCCCCCCCTCTCTCACACACACACACACAATCTCTCCCTCTCTCCCCCACCCTTCTCTGCTTTCTGTCCACCGTCCCTTCTCTCCTCCTCTCTTTAGCTCTCTCTCTCCATCCTTTATTTTCTCTACCCTTCTATTTAATTCTTTTAATTCTTTTAATTCTTTTAATTCTTTTAATTCTTTTAATTCTTTTAATTCTTTCACCCTCTCTCTCTTTCACTCTAACCTCTCTCTCTCTTTCACTCTCTCTCTCTCTCTCTCTCTCTCTCTCTCTCTTTCCCTCTGTTTATTTCTTCCTCCTCCTCTCTGGCATTCCAATGACCCCCAGGCCAAGCTCCCCTGGCACTAGTTCAGCTGTATGGGAGGGAAGATATGTATATATCTGTGTGTGTGTGTGTCTGTGTGTGTGTGTGTGTGTGTGTGTGTGTGTGTGTGTGTGTGTGTGTGTGTGTGTGTGTGTGTGCCTGAGCTGTTTCAGCAGGCAGCTCTGACTCATTTCATGTATGGACAAACTGGTTGCTGGCAATCAGCCTGAAACCCAAACACATAAACTTGATAGCATCTTTCACTTTCACCACACACACACACACACTCACACACACACACACACACACACACAGTGTGCTCGGGGCGCAGCCGTTTGCCTGTGTGTGTAGCCTGTGTCTCAACAGAGACCGAGATAGAGGCGTGTTAAACTGGTTACCGTGTCGACAGGCATGTAAAAGCCCTGGCTTCAGCCCCTGCCATGTGCCACCAGGGTCAGCTGACACACCACCCCCCCCCACCCTTACACACACACACACACACACACACACACACAAACCCTCACACCCACATACACATACACATACACACAACTACCCACCCACCCACACCCACACACACAGCTCCAATAGCGGCGGAGTTTGTGCACTCATTAAGGTCATCGGGTGCAACCTGCACCAGGTCAGCTGAGGTTTCCTGGCACTGTCTCAATCCCAACCCTCCTCACCATGCCGAGGATGTGTGTGTGTATGTGTGTGTATGTGTGTGTTCGTGTGTTTGTGTGTGTGTTTGCAGGTCGATGCTGGTGGCTGAATCTGGTTCTGAGGTTCAGCTCCAGGCAGTCAGTAGTGGGCCTGAATCTCAAGTAACCTTTCAGCAAACAAACATTCACACACACACACACACACACACACACACACACACACACACACACACACACACACACACACACACACACACACACACACACTGGCCGATCTACACCCAGTCAGGGCCAGAGCCCATGCAGAGTCAGACGACATTAGGCCAAAAGCGGCTCTCTCTCTCACACACACACACACTCACACAACAACACACTCTCAAAACTGCCGTTTCCACGACCGCCAGCCTTAAATGTAAAAATACCTAGTGTGTGTGTGGCTGGTTGGTCTGACGGAGAGGAGAGGAGAGGAGAGGAGCAGATCACACATCCTGACTGTGGCGTCCAGTATTCACCTCCACCCCTCCACTCCCCTTTGGCAGTAGGCATGAGCATGAGGCCGAGAGAGGGGGGATTTCCCTCCAACACACACACACACACACACACACACACACACACACACACACACACACACAAGGAGGGGCTACTCAGTAAAACTCCAACTCTGGGAAACGGGCCGTCAGCGCTGGCCTGGCCAAAACACAGGGCAAGAGGCCTGCTTCAAGATAAGCAGCAATTTGCCCATTCTGCAAAACAGAATAGGCCGACTACCCAGACCTGCCAAGCCTGCAAAACAAGGGGCCTGGCAGAGAGACAGGGTGAACAGGCCATGGAGAGAGAGAGAGCTAAGGAGAAGAGGACAGAAGACAGGGAGCGAGTGAGAGAGAGAGAGAGAGAGAGAGAGAGAGAGAGAGAGAGAGAGAGAGAGAGAGAGGGAGAGAGAGGGAGAGAGTGAAAGGGAGAGTGAGGGGGAAAGTGAAAGTGAGAGAGCTGTGCAGATGAAGAGGACAGACCACCGCTAACTGCAACTCTGGACAGAACGCCGCTCACTGCACGACATTTGAGACGACGTTTGGTGTGAATCAGTTCAGGCTTGCCTTCTCTGAAGGTGTGTGTGTGTGTGTGTGAGGTGATTAAGATTTAACCAATCGTGGAGCAATCAGCCTCCGTCTGCTCTCACACCCCAACACACACACCAACTCAGACAAAACACACACCAGCACTCAGCTGGCAATTCATTTCCTAGTGACGCCTAGGTGGCTAAAAAGCCAAAGTAAAAAAGAACCTGCAGTCCTTAGCATGTCCTCTATGTCCTCCAGGCCAGGGGCCCATAGTCTCTGAAGACATCTGGCCTACATACTATAGGCCTAACACCTCAAATTAAAACTAACCATTTTTAAGAGCTAATAGAATGACAGGCTTCAGTCCCCCGGGCGGGCCCCTCCGATTAGACAACAGAGGCAAAGCCACTGATGAGCGGATCAGCCCTGAGGGACGCCTCTGTAAATGACACGTGCTCATTTCCTGTCAGAGCTGACTTCAGTCTTCCCATAGGGGCCACACTGGCGGGTGTGTTTTTTTTTATTTTTACAGAGAGCAGCCATTTTGATGGCAGGAGAGAGGAAGATGGCTGAGCCAGCCTACTTCAAAAAGAAAATCACTTAGCATCTTCAAGCGGATAATTAAAAAAAAAAAAGCGGCCCTGGCTGTGCTGGCAGGCTGGCTGGCTGGCTGGCTGGGGAAATAAGGCTTTGCATGTTTGCCGAGCACAATCAGCGCAGATAAAAATACCCCAGCGCTGGGCTCTACCCCCTCACTCACACCTTCCTCCCTGCCCCGTCCCCGTCCCCGTCCCAACTCATTTCAATTAGACTTGGCCCAATGACGGCTCATTGGGGAGCCTCCAGAACCAAACAGTACTGCTCCGTTTACGGCCGCCCCGCCATCCACCAAGCGAAACCCTCATCTCCCTCTCGACCCGTTAAAGCCAGTCTTATCTCCCCCAGTACACAACTTACACACACCCTGATCCCTGAGTGACGGCACAACAGAACAAGAAGCCTCGTCTTAATCAGGGCCACAGTCACTGAGATCAGCAGGAGACCTTTCGGGCAAACCCTCAAGTCTATCTCTACACGTGAACTTTTGTGTGTTGTTCGTGTGTGTGTGTGTGTGTGTGTGTGTGTGTGTGTGTGTGTGTGTGTGTGTGTGAGTGCGTGTGAGAGTGTGTGTGTGTGCGTGTGCGTGTGCGTGTGCGTGTGCGTGTGCGTGCGTGCGTGTGTGTGTGTGGGTGTGACTTGACTGAGTCTCCATCGCTGCAGGTAGCCATCCAGTCAGCTGCTTTTACAGCGTACACTGAGCACAATCAGGTCAATAAATAAGCGGGTTTACCAGGTGCAAAGCAATAACAAGCAGTAGTACCTGTACCATCCTCACACGTGGGACCTACACAAAGCACTTTCGGGTGCTATGGGGCAGGTCCCCGGATAATAGCTGACAGTAGACCAGGTCCAACACGGAAGTGGCGTCAGCCCAGCACAAGGCCTAGGGTCAGCATAACCGCTCTCTTGCCTAATCCTGCCTGTTTAGCCAACTAGCCCTAACAGACCTCCAGGGCATTGCCTGATCCTCCCTCCCTAACTGACCACCAGTGCATCGCCTGGGAGAAACAGCAGGTTGAAAAGTCATGATGACCCACAGTAACTTGTTATCTCCAACAGGCCTTGTCACTCAGCATGTTCTGCTGTGAGCATGTTATATGGTGAGTCACCATTGGTGACCAGAATCTCTTACTCTGACACACACACACACACACACACACACACACACGGGTGACCAGATGAAAACAGACCAAATGTGGGACCTGTAGTTCTAAGTTTGCAATGTCATAGTAATAGTTTTATAACGCCTATATAACTTAATAAGAAACATTTGTGTTCTGCCTTTCAGCTCATAAACACCTATATTTTGTCCTATAGTCGAATCCACAGCACACCAGTTAGGCCATTAAAAGATACAGGCTACAGCTTTTGCTATATAAAAAAAAAAGATATGACGATCACAGTGCTGTTTGTCATCTCAAAGGCAAACTCATTTTGCAACGCAACACGTCTTTATGACAGACATCCAGCATGCACTGGCCATTGCAGGCTCATCAAAGACAGCTGTCCTAAAGCAGCGCATGTGGCCATGGTGTCGTCTGGTAGCTTTTCCTTGATCTGCAAAGTTTGTGTTCGTAGCAGAGAAGTTCACCGGCCCCACATCTGCACAGTTTGATTGACAGCTGCCACAGCCTCTTGATGACCGCCTTCACTGCTCTCTTCTCAGCCACCGGGTGAAAAACCTTGGCTATGTTACATCTGTTTGAGCCAGGTTTCTGCTTCTGACCTAGCGCTATTAGATAGAGTATGAAACTACTGACCTAGCGCTATAAGATAGAGTAGAAACTATGCCGCCACAACAACATTAGCAGATAAAAGACGACCCAAACGGCCTCTCCTTATCTCTCGTCTTGATTTCACTGTGTCCTCTGGCTAACGTATGTCATATCCATATGCATGAGCAGTAAAAACACTGCGAATGTAATGTAATGCAAAACAAACATGCCTGTTTTAATCTGCACAGGGCGCCAGTGCAACGGTTAGCATGTGCATCCCCGGGGCTCAGGGCCCGTGTCCGGACCTGCACCGTGTCACCCATCCTGGCGCCATGCCAACGACATGCACTTCGTCCCGTCATGTAGTGTTCTGAACATTCCACGCACAACAAACTAATTCTCAGAGTCTCGAGTCTCTTCAGGTCAACTTCCTGATAGGGTGTGCTGAACCCATACCCATTTAAGATAAGCTCTGGTTCACTTCTGACCTCTGATTTCACTCAAAACATCACCGTGGCTGTAAAACATGTACCCACTCTAAGGCATTAAAACAGGCTATATGGGCAGTGTTAGACTTATCTAACCTAACCTCAGATTCCCTTGAAGCCTTTGAACTCGGCCATGGGTCCTAACAACATCCTAATCAGTCTCTAGCAAGAGGACAGTTTCAACTAATAGATAAAAACAAAACAGTTTGAACTTTAACAGACTTAGGCCTACTGATAAATAGTTTCATCACATCAGCCTAGTGTACAAGGTTATAAACATTTCAATTCACCTGAGAATATCAACTGTGCCCATGATGTAAAACTGCAATAATGCACACCAGTAATTAGCTGGTTCATATCAGTATGTTCATATCAGTCAACAAGTATCACTCGTAGGGGCAAATTTACAAATGTGTATGACAGGATCAACAAACTAAAATGTATTTTACGATGGTGCCCTGCAAGTATTTTGGCGCAGGCGCAGATTGCGCAATCAGTGACAGAATCCACAATGTACCTTCGCGCAGTTATTTAGTTTCACTTATACCGAGGTTAGTGCATTCCAGATGCTGTCATGGCAAATCAAGCTGGCAAGCACAAAACTTAACTAACTTCAACATCAAAACTTCTAGACTAGTCTTGGACTTAGACTTGGGAGGTCGTAGGAGTTTTTATGAACATACTTTTTCACAAATGAGGCTAATTGACTACTTCGCTTGTGACACTGCTATTTGCCTGCTGAGAATGGTGGGAAAAACATCGTTTGCACGCCAGTTCCAACACGAACCCCCTATAGAATAAGTAAGCTAGCTAGCAGTCGTTTGGCAAAAATAAATGCTACCTAGCATGACAGCGGCAAGTGAAATCCCACGAAAGTTTATGTACACCATGCAGGCAAACTACCTAAAATTGTCAGTAATACGTTGCCCAGTGTCTATGTCTATTGGTTAAGTAATGACGGTAAGCGTAAAGATAACAGTCTTCAGCATTACCATAACTGCTGGCTAACGATGGCTATGGTTTGCTATTGAAGTTAGCTGTTGGCTAACCATAGCACTAGCCTACAATGAACTCCACGGTAAGCGGGCTGCGACAAAGTCAATCTCTGTCCTGTCATCTATTCAAGCTAATAACTCAGCTAACGTTTTAAGAAAGGATAAGACGTCGAGTACTGCGCCGAAAACCCTGACAAGCTTCTTAAGACAGGTTTAATTAGCTAGCTTGCCAGGTAAGTTGGCTAAAGCTGCTTGGTGCGTCTCGTCGAATGACTCCATATAGGGGTGGGGAGGGCGAAAGTTGCAAAGCAGAAGTGATTATTTTCTTGAGCATTTTCTGGCCCTCTCAAGTCGTAAAGAAATGCAGCTGGCCCAACAGCAGGAGTAACGTTACTAACGAATTCTAGACAGCTCGCTATGCAGCTATATAGAAAAAAACAAGTTATTAAGATGATGCAGTGCAATCTTTTACGACATCAAAAAGTTATCGAGAATCAATACTGCTGAGTGTGGTACACATCTTTCAGATCAAACCTACATAACCACTTCGCTAGCTAGCTAACGTTAACTGTAGTTGCTAGCCAACCAGCTCTACGGGTCTGGCTAAACATGACTAGCTAGCAACCTGGCTAAAGTTAGCAGTTATGCATTAATAGCTAACATTAGCCTGTCAAGTAAATTTGAAGAAAGAAAACCATAAACAGATGCCCGTTCCAAAGGGATACGTGACAGTGGACAAAAACATGCCTGTCAGACACTGGTTATTGTTTGCAGGCTCACCTTTTCCCAATCAGTCGTGCTCCATTCCCCCCACACACAGCGACACTCTTTATAGCAGGCAGCCTGGCCTCCTCTCCAGCTGTGCTTCTTCAGCCGCTGCTGTGCTTCCAGCTCTCCCCCTCCGGAAGTGACTGTAGCTGCCAAATGTGAGGACCCTGCCTGATGTGAGTCCGCCAATAGGATGTCTAGAGTCCGCCGCTGCCTGATGTGAGTCCGCATGCGCAAACACAAACGGTTTACGGCAGAAGGCTCAGGAGCAAACTATCCAAGACGTGCATTCTCATACATGGTTTAATATCAACGTATCTGGCTTCTCTTAACGCATAATGTAGGTTTATTTAACGTAGTGTTTTATAATTTTGTCAACGGTTTACAGCATAAGGCTCAGTGTCAACATATGGGGCTATGTTGTATTACTGTTACTAGTAGGCTAATGAATGCACTGCTTAACTAATAATTCAATAAACATGAAGCTTAACATCATAAACCTTGGTGGATTTCAAACGTAAACAAATGCGCTTGTCATTCCACTTCATGCTGTAGCCTACACCACCAGCATTACCTGCCTCGTTGTACTACAATAGTGTCGCAAAGTTTGCGCATGCGGCCTCACATCAGGCAGGTCCTCACATTTGGCAGCTACAGTGACTATGAACCGACCGACCCATACTCAACACAACTCCTTCTATTGGCATATGCTATACAGATCAGCTATTGCAGCTTTCCTTTTTTTTTTTTACGGAGAGGGTGGCTATACTATTGGGCCATACGGTTGTACATGGACGTTAGGCAATAAAGGTGTGGCAAGGGCAGTTGCTGGAGAAGTAGACTGCAATCAAGTGGACAAACAAGTGTAGAACTCCGGCGAACAAGACAACTCATTTGAGCTTGCAACATGGGTTTGCACATGCAGAGAATGTGGTTCATAACAGATACTGCTTCAACAAAAACGCCCTGGCTGCAGATAGTCAGTAGTAGGGGGTACCGGTAGGCCTATGTATGTATCCTAATTTCAAAGACTGGCCGTACGAGTCATTTTATAGATCAAGTTGGATGTAAAGTTGCAGTGTCGACCTCTACGAGGTCCTCAGACTTTCTCAGTCAAAAATGGCAAGCAGAGGCAGAAATGGCTGTAATAGCTGTAGGAGTTTTTGATTTATTTAGGTGAGCAAAATCAACGTTGTTCATATTTTATTTTATATTTATAACAATCTTTCCCATTATTTTGAATCAATGTGTTTCCTAATATTTTGTAATAATAGTAGTATTATGTTATTATCATTATCAAGTGACTATGAATAGGGCTATTACTATGTAGGTAAATTGTTGTTCAACTATGCTTCACTTGTAAATTGATATCCCTTGAGTATTTTATAAGACAGTGTTCGTTTATGATCCACTACAGATGTGATAATGTTATGATACAAAAGCATACATTGGAGGCCCGAATCTGGGTCGGTAACGTGCCGCATGCAGATGCAGTCTAGATCAGAACCGAATGCAGGCCTATTCCAAAGTCATCGGCTGAGGGAAAACCTGGTTTGTCCTTGCGAAGTCCAGTAGAGGGCACCAAACGCACATAAATAAATGCTTCACAGGAATACTTCTAGGTAGTACGTGGGCTGTAGTAAATGCTGAACACAAATTAAACTGAGTTTATCGTTGGCGATATTCAGAGTCAAGTCAAAATCTAGAAATTGCACTCACTAATTTACTAATTACACTACTATGAGGCCTACTATATATCAAATGTTTTAGCCCCTCCATAAATTAGGAATAAATGTGTATTCTATTGTTTCAGTTCAGTTAAAACAGGAGCCAGCGAGTTGAATGAGAATAAAAGAGGGGAGGTACCAAACACTGAAAGCTTTAAAACATAAGTGTAACATGTGGCATCAAATCTGTGGGAAGGACGGAAATTCATATTCAAGTAGGCTAGGTTTTTTCCCCCCGTGGTCCTTCCTCTCACAACATAAAACGGGATTGTGATGTATAAACAGGAAATGCAAGGAAAAAGTAAAGCACAAAATAACCAAAGTAACCATTCACCTTCAGTATTTCCTCTGCAAATTATCTGGGTAATCTGTAACACTATGTCTCCTGCCAAACTAACAGTGCTAGAAAAAGTGAGTATACTTCTTGTGTCAGTATAATGATGTTGCATACTTTGAATACCTCTCAATACCTCTCTGGAGCTGCACAGTACCATCAGCTGGAGCCCTATGTTTCCCTCTGTTCTCCTGTGGACTTGTGAACCTAGTGTTATCTGCAGTGTGTGTGTGTGTGTGTGAGAGAGAGAGCGAGTGTGTGTGTTTGTGTGTGTGTGTGTGTGTGTGTGTGTGTGTGTGTGTGTGTGTGTGTGTGTGTGTATCGGCTATTCCTTGTGATGGACAGTTTGGCAGCCAGATTGAATATCTGACCTAATCTGGGCGCAGGTGGGTGATCTCCATGACAACCAGAATCGCTTTGTCATCGCACGTGCGCCTGGCGCCGTTGCATGTTAAACAAGTCGGCCTTCTATGCCCGACAGCGACCCCCCCTCCCCCCCCCCACGCACAACCTGCATAAGTCGCCAAGGTATGGGTGATTAGAAATGGTTCTGTTGACCTGCGGGGGTGATCACGGTAATGATAACATTTCTGGAGCCTCTCCCCCATCAAAGGGCGTCCTGTTGGCCCTGTAATCTGGGCTGAAGTGGGCCTTTGTGTGCAGCCGGGGCGCTCGCTTGACCCAGGATTCCTGGGCCTGCAGGCTAATGGGGCTGCTGTGGCGGTGCGGGGCGGCGGCCGTGGAGATCAGACAGGGAAGCCAGGTGGGGAGGGAGGCCGCCGCGGGTGCAGGGCTACCTGTGTGTTTATGTGGAAGCTGTCTCCTCCTCAGTGGTCCTATTCCAGTGATGTGCCAGTGTGTGTGTGTGTGTGAGAGTGTGTGTGTGTGTGTGTGTGTGTGTGAGTGAGTATGAGTATGTGTGTGTGTGTGCATGATTGTGTGTGAGTGTGCATAGGTGCATGTACTGTATGTGTGTCTGTGTGAGTGTGTGTGTATGTGAATGCGTGCATGTGTGTGTGTGTGTGTGTGTGCATGCGTGTATGTGTGTGTGTGTGTGTGTGTGCTACAACACTCTTCTGTGTTTTTGTGCTACAGTACTCTACTCTGTGTGTGTGAGTGTGTCTGCACACTCATCTCTCTGGGTGTCTGTGTGTGTGTGTGTGTGTGTGTCTGTGTGCTACAGCACTCTACTCTGTGTGTGAGTGTGTCTGCACACTCATCTCTCTGGGTGTCTGTGTGTGTGTGTGTGTGTGTCTGTGTGCTACAGCACTCTACTCTGTGTGTGAGTGTGTCTGCACACTCATCTATCTGGGTGTGTGTGTGTGTGTGTGTGTTTGTGTGTGCTACAGCACCCTTCTGTGTGTGAGTGTGAGTGTGTGCCATATAACTCTTCTGTGTGTGTGTGTGTTTGTGTGTTCTGATTAATATTTGTATCTGTCTTTTTTGTTGATGTAGAATAGTTTCACGAGAGTGCACAAGGCTGAAATCATCAGTGGCCTGAATGGAGTGGCGTATATAAAGGCGTACGTATATATTCCATAGTGTGAGTGAGTGTAGCATGAATTGGGCATTGTTGGCCTGTGCCCTGCTGAAGTCCAGGAATACCTGAGCTGTCCGCGGACGGCTGGAACAATGAGGGCCCAGTGCTGAAGCTCCAGCTCACTGATGGAGAACATACTTTACTATAGCAGGTGCTTGAGTCTGTCAGTACCTGCTCCTGCTCCCAATGAAAGGCTGGTTGTCCAGGTGTGTGTGTGTGTGTGTGTGTATGAAAGTGTGTGTGTTATCCAGGTGTGTGTGTGTGTTATCCAGGTGTGTGTGTGTGTGTGTGTATGTGTGAGAGTGTGTGTGTGTGTGTTATCAAGGTATGTGCATGTGTGTGTGTGCGTTATCTGGGTGTGTCTGTGTGTGTGTGAATGTTTATGAAAGTGTGTGTGTTATCCAGGTGTGTGTGTGTGTTATCTAGGTGTTTGTGTGTTTCTGTGTCTGGGTGCATGTGAGAAAGTGTGTTATCCAGGTGTGCGTGTTCATTTGTGTGTGTGTGTGTAATCTAATTTTGGGCTTATATGTGTGTCTTTGTGTCTTTGTGTGTAAATGTGCCTTTAAGTGTAGGTAAGTGTAAGAGGTACCTCTAATAACAGGCAATGGTTGAGAAAAGCATAAGAGGTCAGATAGTGTCATGTGTCATGAGCAGGACTCAGGTTATTATCGTTAGCTTTACTGCTAGGGCTACTTCTGGAATAATGTTGTCTCATGAGCACTCCCTACCATGGGTTGGTTTTACTGAGGTTGTATTTTCACATATCTACATGTTTGCATATTTAGTTTTGCCAAAATATAAATCCTCCACATGAACCACAATGCTATGGTCAAACATGACTTTTCATTTTCTCCATACCCATATATGTAACGATGATTAAGAATTGACTTCTCCCTGTCAAACCTCTTTGGGTTTTTGATGTCTGTAGTGATTGTCATTTATTCAGGCCTGCTGTCTGACATGTCATCATATCACATGCGCTTTAGAAATGAAGGCATATTGTGTGAATTAAGCCACATTTCTGACTGGGGAGAGCCGGGGGGGGGGGGTTGAGGATTGGTTAGGCAGTTTGCGGAATTGCAGCCGGGTCTTAATGGGCAGGTGAGTGATTCCTGGCACCGCATGAAGTGGGCAAGGTGTAGTGCCCCCCCATGTAAAAGCCCTGCTCAGTGGGGCGCAGATCAAACCCGTGGCCGGTCCAACCCAGCTGGTTCCTTTGTCATTGATAAGTCTGTCATCCCCGCTGATATTGGAGTGGTAATGGCAACCGATGA
>NC_137913.1:9692282-9699782 GCF_963457725.1 Sprattus sprattus | reverse complement strand
GGAGAGGAGAGGAGAGGAGGACCTGAGAGGAGAGGAGAGGAGAGGAGAGGAGGACCTGAGAGGACCTGAGAGGAGAGGCGAGGAGAGGAGAGGAGGACCTGAGAGGAGAGGAGAGGAGAGGAGGACCTGAGAGGACCTGAGAGGAGAGGAGAGGAGAGGAGGACCTGAGAGGAGAGGAGGACCTGAGAGGAGAGGAGAGGAGAGGAGAGGAGAGGAGGACCTGAGAGGAGAGGAGAGGAGAGGAGAGGAGGACCTGAGAGGACCTGAGAGGAGAGGAGAGGAGAGGAGGACCTGAGAGGAGAGGAGAGGAGGACCTGAGAGGACCTGAGAGGAGAGGAGGACCTGAGAGGAGAGGAGGACCTGAGAGGAGAGGAGAGGAGAGGAGGACCTGAGAGGACCTGAGAGGAGAGGAGGACCTGAGAGGAGAGGAGGACCTGAGAGGAGAGGAGAGGAGAGGAGAGGAGAGGAGGACCTGAGAGGAGAGGAGAGGAGAGGAGGACCTGAGAGGAGAGGAGAGGAGAGGAGAGGAGGACCTGAGAGGAGAGGAGAGGAGAGGAGGACCTGAGAGGACCTGAGAGGAGAGGAGAGGAGAGGAGAGGAGAGGAGGACCTGAGAGGAGAGGAGAGGAGAGGAGGACCTGAGAGGACCTGAGAGGAGAGGAGGACCTGAGAGGAGAGGAGGACCTGAGAAGAGAGGAGAGGAGAGGAGGACCTGAGAGGAGAGGAGAGGAGAGGAGGACCTGAGAGGAGAGGAGAGGAGAGGAGGACCTGAGAGGAGAGGAGAGGAGCGGAGGACCTGAGAGGAGAGGAGAGGAGAGGAGGACCTGAGAGGAGAGGAGAGAAGAGGAGGACCTGAGAGTAGAGGAGAGGAGAGGAGAGGAGGACCTGAGCAGTGCCGCCGCTCCCATAACGCGCACTACGCGCTGCGCGTAGGGCCCAAGTCCTGAGGGGGGCCACCAAAATAGGCAACTTTAAAAAAAAAAAATCATCATAGTTATAATAATAATAATAATGCCGATATTATTTCAGTATAGTAATATAAGGCACCTTTTAGCCATGCATATCACAAAACAGGCAGAACAAGAGATACATTTAATTGCTAAAAAAAAAAAGTTACGATGGTCCCCCCCCCCCCAACAAATACACATGCAACATCCCAAGCTCGCGGTGGTTGCCCTGTCAAAGTGGCCAGGCGAACCTGACAGCGAACTTGACAGGACTCTAAATAACTTTTCGGAATGGCCTCGAAAAGACAGCATGAGTCAGGGGCAGAAAAAAGGAAGAAGAAGAAACAGCGAGATTAATCCTTGGCATCACAATCAGGTAAGTCCATGTTTAATCATTGTAAAATACAGGAAATGTGCTGCTAATTGAATGGTTAGCCTATGCACACCTCGAACTAGCTGACGTTATTGCTAATGTTAGCACACTCAAATATGTTATAACTAAGGTGCAAGAAGGGTTGCCAACTGTCCCGAATTGTCCGGGACATCCCGAATTATGATTTTGATTTGTCCCGTCAGCGTCAGGGACAGCTGCAGTTCCGTATTCCAATCACAGCCTTTTTTATTTGTATCCGTGAAAAGAGAAAAATATGACAGTTTAGTGTCTGTGCACTGGAGACAAGCGGCTCTCGACTGCACTCCTCTCCACAACAAGCATTTGCAACGCCAACACGAAAAGGTGAAACTTTTAGCGATCTAAGTATCTTAAATCACGATTAAATTGGAAGCTTGCACATTGTTGTTTTCATATTTCGTATCAGAATTCTTTACACATGATGAACTGGTGTTAATTTATGTGAATATGAACTCATGAACATGATCTCGTTCATACGAAGTTTTCTCAAGCAACCATTATAATTGTAGAAATTAAATCGAGGAGAGACTATAACATTAGCTAGATAACTATCTTTAATTTCATGCAAACGGAAATCTTACATTTAGATCGTTAAGGGTATTAAAAGTTCCCTTAGATAGCTAGCTAGCTAGCATAGCACCTAGATAACCATTGCAACCAGGAGTCTAAAGGCTAAACAGGTCTAATGCTATTTCAACGAAAACAACATGAAATTTGAGAGAAACTTGTAACGATTGTCTTGACTATTATTATGAACAATACATCCAAGCAAGTACAGTAGTTGTTTTGCCAAAATAACACTGAATGTAATAGGTTTATGGTATGGCTAATGAAACCTTGCAATTTCCATTATTGTTGGTCAGCTGTTGGCGCGTGTGCGCACCTGGAAGAAAGTGTCCCTCATTTGGGGTTTAGGAAGTTGGCAACCCTAGGTGCAAGCTAAATTGAGATTTTACTGTTAAACATTATGCATTTTACCAGTAGGCCTAACTAGCCTATGTTCAGTATAGCTCTAGCAGATAGTGAAAGACTGTACGTATGTGTATCTGTTTAGTGCGTGTATTTATGTTTAGGATCTATATTGCAAATTGTGCAATATGTTTATCTAGTAGGTCTACTATTATTTGTCTTTCATAGGTATATCGTTTGTTAAGTTCTTATTGTTAAGTTATGTTATGTTATATCACGTGGAGTACTTATATGTTATGCCTTGTAATGTTATGGTAGTGTGGTACGGTGTCCTGTCCTAAGAATTTCAGTGCCCAGTCTGACTCTGTTGTTCTGTGCATCTGACAATAAAAGACTTGAATTGACTTGAACTGACGCCAGCTAAATGTTACTTTACTTTACATTCTATTATGCTATTATATTAGATTACATTTATCAAATAGTTGATCAAATAAGGGGGAGAGCACCTTAGTTTTAAATGTTTATAATTCTTAATTCTTATAATTCTTAAGATTCTTTGTTTGAATATTTTTGTCTCTTTCTATACTGATCCTTTTTCGTTGTATTTCTAAATTATTGCAGGGTCTATGCTGAAATATGTGCAAGTGGGAGCACGTGACCAAGAAGATGCAGAGGAGGAGCAACCGTCTTGCAGGTCTGTAGACACCACCACACCAAGCCAAGATGATGAACAACCCTCAACCAGCAGTTTAAGAACAGGGCCTCGTTTCCCGAACGCGCACTTAGCCTAAAAAGCACTTGAAATCGCTCGTAAGAGGATTCCTACGTTGCAGACGGGTTTCCCAACGCCACACTTAGCTTAAGTGTATCTTTCGCTGAGAAGAATTCTACGTGTGGTCAGGACCAGTAGTAACTTCACACTTAGCGATTTAATCCACCAGGGGCGTCGTTCGACCGTCGTTTGGAAGAAAGGGGAATTAAAAAAAAAAAACATGGCTACTTGAAGCGAGGAATATTTTACATGAATAAAGCTATCTACACAACTTTTTATATGTTTATAATGACTCGGTTTGATCGGAAATGTGCTACGCGACCAATGCAGAGTATTTAGGTCTTGACTGAAGCTTTCAAACAGTAGTTTGATGGCACATTTAGCGCTTATGCCACCACTCCATTGGCTTATATGGTAGCTTCTAGCTAGATGGTTGTATATTATGTAGAAGAAATCCAAACGATGTTTCTGTGTATAGCACATCATGAGAATGTCATTGTTTCACCTGCCTATTCCCATCAAAATAGAAATAAAGAATATTGAGTATTTGAAAATAAAGATTAGGCTATACAAAACTAGTGCATTGCCCGTAGGAATTATGCATTCTGTAGTGTTAGCAGACGTAGGGCTGTTGGGTAGTGTAATGGCAAGACATATTTGCACTCCACATAGGTACAGGTTACACTGAAGTATTATTGTGATGCATGTTTCCTTTTCATTAAGAAATGTGTTAATGGTAGCCTTTTTGGAGAGTTACCAACAAATAAAGTTTGAGATTATGTAGTGGATGCAGTTGAATATACTGTAGATGTCAACGTTGCTGTCTAAACTATAAACTAAATGTCATAAAGAAAGACATTATTTAAAATGAAGTTATGGTTGAAATAGTATCACTTCTTTATTGTAAGGGTAAGTGTAGGGCAAGAATGGTCATGCAGTTGGACTCAAATGTAGGTTAATTTTATTGAATGTATGTAGCCTACTGTACTGTATGACTTTGAAGATGCTAGCTTTGACAGCCCACTCTCAGACAGATCGTAATAAATGTCCTTACAATGGGAACACAGTTTAAATAGGCTTCTCTGCTGGAGATGGCGTTACTATCCCCGCCCCGAATTTAGTGCACATTGCACGTTCGATGCACGCATAGGCTAGCTAATTTCACAGCAATTAACGTAAACAGGTTAACCTGACGTAAACAGCTCCTAAGAGCTACTTAAGAACTCGTGCACGTTGCGCTCGTGCACCTGACTTTAAGTTGATGGTTGGGAAACGCACGTAAATACAAAGTGCTACTTAGTGTACGATGTCGCGAAAATCCACGTAGGCCGTTAAGATACATCGTTATCGGGAAACGAGGCCCAGATCCGCAGAGAACCACCACCTCTGAAAGCACAAGTGTCATTGAGAGTCCATCAGTAGGTGACAATGTAGAGACCTGTGTGCCCCCTCCAACTGATCCTGCTCTTTGGCCGCCACATGTTTTAGATGCGCATCGCGTTGAAATGGTACGAAGAGGTCCATTTAAAATCCCATCAGTATGTATGTTTTGGCTGTTCTGTGTACTGTGTTTACAAAGTAGCAAATTACAAATTTAACTTTTGCATTTTAATAAAATGTTAAACTGGCAAAAACCAATTCTTTTTTTCGGGGGGGGGGGCCCAATAAAGGAGTTATGCTTAGGGCCCCAAAATAGCTAGCAGCGGCACTGGACCTGAGAGTAGAGGAGAGGAGAGGAGAGGAGGACCTGAGAGGAGAGGATGACCTGAGAGGAGAGGAGAGGAGAGGAGAGGAGAGAAGGAGAGGAGAGGAGAGAAGGAGAGGAGAGGAGAGGAGGACCTGAGAGTAGAGGAGAGGAGAGGAGGACCTGAGAGGAGAGGATGACCTGAGAGGAGAGGAGAGGAGAGGAGGACCTGAGAGGAGAGGAGAGGAGAGGAGGACCTGAGAGGAGAGGAGAGGAGAGGAGAGGAGAGGAGGACCTGAGAGGAGAGGAGAGGAGAGGAGGACCTGAGAGGAAAAGAGGATCTGAGCCAAAGTGTCTCTCACCAGCCCTAGTGGTGTGTCAGTGTAATAAGAGCTGCTCTGTAATAATGAAAATGTTCTGTAAACAATAATTAGGCTTTAGTTAATCATTTTCATTTATTTTGACCTTGAGGTTAATGTTACCTTTTTACAGTGTATTATCTTATGATAATCAAAAGCTGTATAAATGTAATTCATATATAATACTATTTAATTACTGAAATGTAATTATTGTTTATTACCAGTATTCTTTAATTACATAAAAACGTTACTTGGGTAAATTCTTAAAATTCCATTTGAGGAGAAAGAATTTCAAAGCCAGGTTTTCATTAGTGGTCTTTTTAGCAAAACAGTCCAATTAGCCACGGTTCTCCCTCTCTGAAGGACAAAGGGCAGTGATGGGGCACCGGAAGAAGGTCTTAGGCACGACTTCTTGAAATATAAACATTGTCTTCTTCTACCGTGTTGGTTGTTGAGAATATTTGGTGTGTATGAAACTATATTCTGTGCGTTTTTCTATGTTTGGGGCTGAGGTATTGAGCTGCAGAATGCTTGCATTTGTAGCTAATGATTTTTCAGGATGGCTCTATTATCGGATGGATCTGCCGTCGGTGTCTCCGTCGCGATGACAGGAGGGGATTAGCCCGTGGAAACATCTGACATCATTCCTGTCTCGAGTGAAACCCAGCGCTTTTCGCCCCAGGCACCTGCGTGAATGAAGAATGGGTTCCGGGGAGACGCAGGCAGGAGACGCTAACCTACCCGTCCGTCAGCGACGCGTCATAGATAAGCCCGAGCGGTAGAGTCGCGCTGCATCAGTAGACAGATCATTTCTTCAGGTTAGATATTATCGCGCCCACTTAAAACTAAAATACTTTAAATCGCGTTTAACATAGACCCTTGCCTGTATTTTAAAGTAGATTCATTTAATACACGATATTCGAGGTCGTAGTAAAGATTAAATGTACTTAAGAATGAATGTGTGGTTTTCTCTTAACATTAAGACCATTGGTACCATTTGAAGCCCCTGTTTGATGCATAACCCTGCTCATGAACTCAGAGGCTACAGGCCCTTTAAATCATTACAGATATACAACAACACATTTTTAACACATTTTCAGTGACCAGGGAATGGATCTTATTGGCCAAAGGATGTAGACTGTAGATCTTTATCATTTCATAATTTTGATTATGTCACAAAGTGGCACATTTAATGCATAGTAGTGGAAGAAGATAATGTAATGGTACATTTAATATATTACAGTGGAAGATGGCATTCTGCTAGCCACGGTGACTGGGGACGACTGCAGCATGAGGTGATGTTTATTCAGCATTGATCTTCTCCCAGATCCCAGAGAGCGAAGAGGGCAGCGCACGTAGTGCCTGAAGCCAGCCTCTCTAAGCTGTGTGTGTTTGGACAGATGGAAGCCTGTCGTGTGTGTGTGTGTGTGTGTGTGTGTCAGCCCTCTCCTCTCATTCCCGGCACACAACGGCCACTTCCCAACAGAAGCCTTTGAAAAAACTCCAAAGGCAACATGTCCTCCGCGCTTTAATAAGGACGAGCCATGATTTGATGCACTTTGAGTCACGGCCCAATCTTTCACTGGATCTAAATGTGGATATCCCTTACTTTCCCTGACTGTCTGAGCATCCAGCCCTTTCTCCTTTTCCGTCTCTCTCTCTTTCCGTCCCTCTCTCACAAAGACTCTTTCTTTCTCCCTGTCCCTCCCCCTTCTGTCTCTCTCTTCGCCCCCTTCTCGCTCATATCCCTTGCTTTCCCCCCATCTCTGTCTCTCCCTCTCTCTGTCTTTCTGCCTCCCTGACTCTCTCTCTCTTCTCCCTCTCTCTGTCTCTCTTCTCCTCTCTCTGTCTCTCTTTCTGTCTCTCTCCCCCCCCCCCCCCCCCCCCCCATCTCTCTGTCTTTGTCTTTTGTCGTTCACTTTTTCTCTTTCTCTCTTTGGCCTGCTGCAAATACCAGAGCAGGATTCTCTGCGTAAACATGAACCATGTGCACTAGTCTCCTCTTCCACCCTTCCGTCCTCTTCTTCCTGGCTGTGTGATTCCTAAAGTGGCAGACATCCAGTGTTGTAGTGGTCCCTGGAGAAGTGGGTATACTCTTCATTTTTGTAAGCAGCCCATACAGCACAGGATAAACGCCCTGTTTTGAGAAGTGGGTATACGCAACGCTGACTAAACAATAAGTGGGTGTACACCCTGGACTACACCACTGCAGACATCCCTGTAAAGGGTGGTCAGGCTACAGTGTATAGTGTCATTCATTATTCAGCATCAGTCATAAGGGAGAGTGATAAACAGCGGGGAGATCGATGCAGCTAAATTGGCCCCGATCAATGGTAGTGATCAGGCCGAGCGACGTCTCCTCTCCCAGACCTCTGCAGCGCGGATAAACACCAGGCTTTATTGGCAGCTGACACCACC
>NC_137913.1:9674782-9677282 GCF_963457725.1 Sprattus sprattus | reverse complement strand
TCCAATACTATTCCATCCAATACTATTCCATCCAATACTATTTCATCCAATACTATTCCATCCAATACTATTTCACCAAATACTATTCCATCCAATAATATTCCATCCAATACTATTTCACCCAATAATATTCCATCTAATTCTATTCCATCTAATACTATTCCATCAAATACTATTCCATCTAATACTATTCCATCTAATTCTATTCCATCTAACACTATTCCATCCAATACTATTCCAGAACTATATCCCATCATTGAGAGATGAAAGGTGGGGAAGGACATCTGTATGGAAGCGAGATGGATGTTCAGTGTTAGCTCATTGCGTTGCGTTTCTGCTGAATGTCTTCACGCAGTACTGATTGCTGATCAGATTTCACAGACGGGACAGATGCAGTGGCCCAGTGAATCTGATACACATTTATTTCTCAAACTGTTTATTGAAAAATATCGAGAGGGACCCGAGCACATATATATATGTGGTTAACCAGGAGGGAAATATGCTAATGAATGTGTTACAGGGCTCTTGGAGAGCTTCATTTGAGTGGATTTTCAGAAACACCCTTTGAGTTTAAGAAACCACACTTTGACAGACACTGCAGACCCATAAGAAAACAAATACAGATGTGGAGGTCCAGCATTTAGCTTGACAGGATCTGTGGCAGCAACGTGGCCGTCTAGACAGTTTATTATATGAAACGCTGGCACTGTCAGGCCATCCTATTAAAAATGGAGCTGGGTTTCAAAACATGACTCACAAATATGTCATAACATCATGAAAAACGGACAGTTTCTGCACATACAGCCCAACAGCAATCAACAGCCACAGGAAATCCTACGGTGTAATTTTCTTTTGAAAGGAGAGGCACATTCAAAACTGGCTCAATAAAACAAAAACATTAAGTTTTACACTGATGACAGTGTTTCTGGTAGCCAAGCTCATTCTGTACATCGATAGTGCAGATATATATCCCTAAAGTGACATATTATTTTGTGCTAAACATATTATTGTTTTTTTTTGAATAGATAATAACAACAACAACAATAATAATTATTATTATTAGTAGTAGTAGTGGTAGTATTAGTATTGTTGTTGTTCATGGTGTTTTTTTTTACCTTTATAGTAAAGACCTAGAAGCATTATAGTATGTTCAGTTTATAATGGACTGTCCTTATCGGCGACTTTCTGAGTCGGTTTGAACTGTGTCCTTGACTGCTGTTCTAAAGTGTGGTTGTACAGCACATCTCCCCCTATGGTCATGTGTGTGTGTGTGTGTGTGTGTGTGTGTGTGTGTGTGTGTGTGTGTGTGTGTGTGTCTGTGTGTCTGTGTGTCTGTGTGTCTGTGTGTGTGTGAGTGTGAATGTCTTTACTGGATGCCAATGCACGTGTGTGTGTCTGTGCGTGTGTGCGTGCATGCGTGTGTGTGTGTGTGTGTGTGTGTGTGTGTGTGTGAGTGTGTGTGTGTGTGTGTGTGTGTGTAAAGGTCTTCAGTGGAGGCCAATGAACACACACACTGTCATGTGAGAAGCTCTGGCTAAGCATCCTCTGGAGGCTCTGGTTAGCCACAGTCTTCACACAAATCACATGATGAAATAAATGCTGTATGAGCCAACACGCCACACACACACACACACACACACACACACATAGATGTGCACGCACGCACACACACACACACACACACAGAGACACACACACCACACACACACACAAATGGATGTTCACAGACATGCAGACGTACACACACGTATACACATGCTCATCCCACACACAAATGGATGCACAGACACACATGTTCACACACACACAAGCACATGTACACACACACACACTCACAAGCACACATGCACACTCCACAGCATCAAACGCTTCTCGTCTCCTGTACAGCAGAGTACAACACCAATAAATACTCCTCCCTCTCCCACCAAGACAAACACATTGAGCTGCGCCAGAGAAGCCGACCCAGCCTGAGTGTCTGTGTGTCTCTTGTCCTCGTAAAGCATTAGACCTTCACTCACAGCTTACACACCTACAGCCCATGGCCCTCTCTATCCGTCTATAGTCTGTGGCCCTCTCCCCGTCTATAGTCTGTGGCCCTCTCCCCATCTGCAGGTAAAGCATGACTGCAACAACCGTCCAACCAAAAGAGACCTTCTTCACACTAGCCAATCAGGACAGAGGAAGCTAATACAATATTCTCAGATGAACCAATTGTCTTAAAGCGTCTCCAGCACTGGCAACTCTCCTGGCATCTGTGGTGCTGCCACGGTAACAGTGACAGGCGAGGTACACACACACACACACACACACACACACACTCACAGACAGAGACACATGAGGCTGATTAGTTTATCGTGTGAGAGGCGTCCTGTGCCAGCTGACATCATTAGCCGCTGGGGGGGTCTCTGGGCTGGCCTGAGCTCCTGCCCATCACTCATTAATTTAATTAGGCTTGCCTGATTGACATCATCCGCAGACGCCCGCGTCGCCACCGACTCTC
>NC_137913.1:9647282-9659782 GCF_963457725.1 Sprattus sprattus | reverse complement strand
ATGTGTGTGTGTGTGTGTGTGTGTGTGTGTGTGTGTGTGTGTGTGTGTGTGTGTGTGTGTGTGTGTGTGTGTGTGTGTGTGCTTGCATTATGAAGGATTGCTGTCATTTGTCTAACAAACCGTTTTTCCCTTCCATATTGCTCATCAAAATTGTTATGTGTTACTGAACAGCAGAATTTGTCTTCCCGATGTGGAAGGAGAGATCTTCCTTAGCGTGGTAGCAAGGAGGTTGGTCTCCTATCTGAAGGCAAATCCTTAGCTAAATCTTTCCATGCTGAAAGCAGGAATCCCAGGTAGTACCGTTGGTTTTGAACATGAATGGATTGTTGGTGGTGAAAGACTGCGGAACACCTTCCATCCGAGCTTAAATGGATGGCATGACAACGCTGACAACAATGTACCAGTCGGCTCTTCAATGACAATCCTGAAATGGGCAAGGATGAAAGTGAAACCTAGCAAATGTAGAAGTGTTTCTATAAGTGAGGGAAAACTGGAGAAAGAGATGTTTGTATATTGATGGTGAGGTGATCCCTTCTATTGTTGAAAAACCTGTAAAGAGTTTAGGCAGGTGTGACCAAGTGACCAAGGACAGCTTTCAGAGCAGGTGACAGAGAGAGGATTGGCTGCTGTGGGGAGTACCCAACCTTTTCCTGTGTACAACTAAAATACAAATAAAACGTGTTAGTGTGTGTGTGTGTGTGTGTGTGTGTGTGTGTGTGTGTGTGTGTGTGTGTGTGTGTGTGTGTGTGAGTGTGTGTATGCATGAAGCATTGCTGTCAGTTATCTAACCGCCTGTTTTACCCTTTAATTGTACTTATCAAAATAAGCATGTGTTACTGAACAGCATTATTAGCTTGCTAGATAGCATTATGTTTGATGCATTAACACTCACTACTCATACCCCCTCCAAAGCTGGTAACCCTTCCCTTCGGATGGCTTCCCTACGCCCCGAATCTGGATCCACACTCGTGTGTTGTCGTTAGATACATGTGGGAGCCGGATGTCTGATGTGTGAACACGTTGAATATAGGACACTGAATTACAGCATGATTGATTTTCTGTTTGCAGACATCTCACATCTACAGTGCTTTCTCCCACCATGTGTGTATGTGTACATCTGAGGTTGTTTTAGTTTTATGTGTGGGTATGGATGTGTACATCTGAGTGTGTTTGTGTGTGTGTGTGTGTACATCTGAGTGTGTGTGTGGCTATATGATTATGTGTGTGTATGTGTCCATCTAAATGTGTGTGGGTATATGATTATGTGTGAGTACATCTGAGTTTGTGTGTGGGTATACATTTAGTAATTTAGCTTTTATCCAAAGCGACTTACAAGGATGTATACACATTTGTTACATTTTTTACACTGATGGCACACTGCACATCAGGAGCAATTAGGGGTTCAGTGTCTTGCTCAAGGACGCTTCGAAAATTGAACTTTCTGATAACTAAACAACTTCTCTACCTCCTGTACAACTGTCGCCCCCTTTTTGTGTGTGTGTGTGTACATCTGAGTGTGTTTGTTGGTATATGATTGTGTGTTGTGGGTATGTGATTGTGTGTGTGGGGGTACATTATTGTGTGTATGTGTACACCTGAGTGTATGTGTGTTGCGTATATGATTGTGTGTGTGTATGTGTACACCTCAGTGTGTGTGTGTGTGTGTGTGTGGGTATATGATTGTGTGTGTGTATACATATGTAGTAGAAGATTCTGTCACTGACTGTGTGCATGTGTGTGAGAAAGAGTGAGTGTGTATGAGACAGTGTGTGATGTGTCTCTCTCTAGCTCCTCTCTCACTCTCTCTATCTCCTTGCTTTATCTCTCTCCTCTCTTGATCACACACTTATCTCTATCTCTCTTCTCTCTCTATCTCTCTCTTCTCTCTATCTCTCTCTTCTCTCTACCTCACACTTCTCTCTTCTCTCTACCTCACACTGTTCTCCATCTCTCTTCTCTCTACCTCACATTTCTCTGTTCTCTCCATCCCTCACACCCTCTCTATCTCCTTTCTCTCTTCTCTCTATCTCTCTTCTCTCACTCTTCTCTTTCTATCTCTCTCCTCTCTCTATCTCGCTCTTCTTTCTACCTCACACTTTTCTCTATCTCTCTTCTCTCTATCTCACACGTATCTCTCTCTCTCTTCTATCTCTCTTCTCTCACTCTTCTCTTTCTATCTCTCTCCTCTCTCTATCTCTCTCTCCTTTCTACCTCACACTTTTCTCTTTCTCTCTTCTCTCTATCTCACACGTATCTCTCTCTCTCTTCTATCTATCTCCTCTCTCTTCTCTCTATCTCACTCCTTCTCCCATGGTGCCATGCTGTGTCCCATCCCCAGACATTGCAAAGAGTGTTTCCCATCAGGAGACAAAGTGAGTTTATTCAGTGTACCAACAAACGTCGGCCATTTATGCAATCCTCACACTGGAAATGCACCTCTGATCAAGTCCCAGCTCTGTGACAAATAAATAGCACAAGGGTGTTGATGTTTCGCATTGCCAGAACCAAAGGGATATATTTCATAGTAAAATGCCATACAAGTGAGTTGGGATAATTATGCTTCACTGAGCTACCTAACATGATTTTTGTCCTTTTTTAAATAAAGCTTTTCAGTTTTTTAGTACTTCCAAGAGCATGTTTAGTTAAATAAATATAGCACACTCCATCTTGAACATGCATTACTGATTTGTTGGGAGACATATGTACATGTAACAATATCAAGAATCCTTAGTAACACACACACACACACACACACACACACACACACACACACACACACAAACATACACGCACGCACACACACACGTGCACTTCAGAGTCATACTTATACAAACTCAGGGCATACATTTTGTACACACATATGACAAAGATATGCACCAACTTTCACACATGCACGCACACACACACACATTCACACATACACACACATCTTTTTCACGGTCACAACCATTACATTTCATAAGGGCTAAACCTAGTGAAGTGAAACAACCGCTGAACATGGAGTTCAAACACCACATTTTAACACTCACACATTTTTACAAGACTTTTTTTTTCGTTTTTTTTTTTTTTTTTTTCATTTTATGTTCACAAAGTTGACAGATGGGTTCATGCCGTGGAGTTAATACGTCAAAAGGCGACACGGAAAATGACGTCTCTATGACGTATCTAGCAAGTTTGATAGCCTAGCAAACTTTGTACCCACAGTTTCCATTGCTGTTGTCTTGTCCCAATGACTGGGACTTTCCATTCATTCCACCAGGGTTGGGCTGTGACAACACCATATTGGCTATCTAATGGATCAGCGAGAGGATCCCTCTGCCCTCATGGCGGAGTCTGAGGCTGAGGGCTGGACTGACTGAGGGGGGCGAAAACACACACATCTACACGGGTTTAATAAGGTCAATGAAGAAAGGAGTGCTACTTTTGCCAGTCGTTTACAAACATTCTACAGGTACCTATAAAAACTCAGAGAGATGTTGGAAAGTCACTGTGAACAGTCTCTCTTTGTGGAATTCATCGTCACTCCTCATTGGCCGGGTGGGCTTTGAGTCTGTGATGTCACTAAGGGAGTCTCTCATTGTGGAGTTCATCGTCTCTTCTCATTGGCCGATCTGGGCTGTGAGTCTGTGATGTCACTGAGGATTATCTCATTGTGGAGTTCATTGTCTTTTCTCATTGGCCGCGTGGGCTTTGAGTCTGTGATGTCACTGAGGAGTATCTCATTGTGGAGTTCATTGTCTTTTCTCATTGGCCGCGTGGGCAGTGAGTCTGTGATGTCGCTGAGGAGTCAGTGATGGCGCTGCGTGGGGTTATACATCATCACGGTCTGGTTTGTGTGGACTGCTCTGGACCGTGGTCTGGTCCGGCTTGTGTAGACTTCTCTGGACCGGGGTCCGGTCTGAATTGTGTAGACTTCTCTGGACCGTGGTCCGGTCTGAGTTGAGGTCTCTGGATTGTGATTGGTTCTGTGTGGATTTCTCTGCATTTTGGTTGGTTGAGTGGAGTTCTCTGCATTTTGGTTGGTGGAGTAGAGTTTTTCTGCATTTTGGTTGGTTCTGTGCCAGATCTGGTTCTGTGTGGAATGATCTTAGTTTGTGCTGTGTCGAGTTGTGCTCTGCGGAGGTTCCTGGGGCTAAAAGGTTGGGTTGGGTTCTGCGCTGTGCGGTGTTGTGTGGAGTTCTGGTGTGGTTCCTGATGTTGTGGTTCCCGCTCTGCTTCGTGGTGATGCTTGAGTGAGTTCAGTGGTGAAGTCGTGGGGTGAGGTGCGGCGCCCGCGGGCAGTGGCGCTTTCATGAGGCGAAGTACGAGCTCTGCATGGAGTAGAGTCGGTCGATGGGGTTCCCCACGCGCGCTTGCAGGGAGTTGACATCGGAGGAGGCCATGAAGCAGTCGCTGAGGCTGGTGAGGGAGGTGTCGCTGTCGATGTCGTGGAAGATGGAGTCGTTCCCTGAAGAGAGGAGAGAGGAGAGAGGAGAGAGGAGAGAGGAGAGAGGAGAGAGGAGAGGAGACGCCTGGGGATGAGTTATGGCAGAACTGATTCCCTGGCATAGCCGGGAAATATGCGCCTGATTGTAAATTACACAAACAATTATCATCAGCACAAACATTTGGGCTCATCTGCGGCCATCACAGTGCAATACAATAAACAGTTCTCCATGCCAGCAGTCAGAGTTTATGACTCCAATTACAGGCCATTTGAAAAAGTGTCAATAAAAGGGTTCTCTCCATTTCCCTTTCTCTTACTCCCTCTCCTCTCCTCCCCTCCCCTCCCCTTTCTCACTTCATCTCTTTCTCTAACTCCCTCTCCTCCCCTCCCCTTTCTCTCTTCATCTCCCTCCCCCCCTCTCTCTCACTTCATCTCCCTCTCCTCCCCTCCCCTCTCTCACTTCATCTCCCTCTCTTCATCTCTCTCTCTCTCTCTGTCTCCAGCAGCCAGCCAGTCATGGGTAAAGACATAAAGGCATCTGGGTCCAAGAGGACAGTGAAAAACAAAGTGGCGTCTCAGCAGTGGTCGGGGCTAATGGCCGTTGTTTACTTCCTTCATAATCTCCGGCTCTATCATGTTCCTTGTGGGCCCAGTTATGCTTAATGGGCTCCGGGAGCCGTAATGACGGAGTGACAGCTTGATGGGGCGCGGGACTTAATGAGCTGGCACCGATACCCCACCCTGCATTCATCCCATGGAGCAGGAGAGGAGAGGAGAGGAGAGGAGAGGAGAGGAGAGGAGAGGAGAGGAGAGGAGAGGAGGGGAGAGGAGAGGAGAGAAGAGAAGAGGAGAGGAGGGGAGAGGAGGAGAAGAGAGGAGAGGAGGGGATGGGGAGAGGAGAGTAGGGGAGGAGGAGAAGAGAGGAGATGAGAGGAGAGGAGAGGAGTGGAGAGGAGTGGAGAGGAGAGGAGAGGAGAGGGAGGGAGGGGAGAAGTGAGGAGAATAGGGAAGAGGAGATGACAGGAGATGAGATGAGATTGGGGAGCTGGAAAAGGGAAATGGCAGGACACTGGAGAGAGTGCATGTGTGTGTGTGTGTGTGTGTGTGTGTGTGTGTGTGTGTGTGTGTGTGTGTGTGTGTGTGTGTGTGTGTGCTTTAATGTGTGTGCGGACGGGACACTGGGGAGAGGGGCCAATGAGGGGATGGGGGATGACAGATTTCTGGAATTTGCAGAGCCAGTTACTGTTCTCCATGACTCTGAGTAGGGGCTATGTGGCAGACAGTGTGTGTGTGTGTGTGTGTGTAAGTGAGTGTGTGTGAGTGTGTGAGTGAGTGTGGTAGCTTCGGTATGTTTGTTTTTGTTCTAAGGCACTTGATGAGTTCTTTCCAGAAACAAAAGCCCAGTGACAGTGCGAATGGGAAAAATGCACCCAGTTCTGGAATGGCGGTTAATACTAATCTCATCTCATCTCATCTCAGCTCATCTCATGTCATCTCCGCTGGGAGCCTGGTGATCAGGGTGACGTCACTCAGGGCCCGGCCTCAACATTCCCGTCGGCACATCCCCACCCTCTGCCGGGGCTCTCACCACGGGTCACTGTGTTGTGTTCTTAAAGCTCACCACAGTTATTCCACTGAAGATTGCCACACACCACTTCTCAAACCCCCACCCCCACCGCCACCCCCACCCTACCTACAGATCACATGGGAGCAGGGGGCTTTGGGAGAGACTAGTGTCATCAGGAGACATACACATGCATGCACACACACAGGAATGTACACAAATGCACACACACACCCATATATAGGAGGTGGGTAGTATCTCCAGCTATGGCAGTGCGTGTGTGTGTATATGTGCCTTAATGTGTCTGTTTGTGTCTTGGAGTGTTGCAGGTGTGTGTATGTGCCTTAATGTGTGTGTGTATGTCTGTGTGTGTGTGTGTGTGTGTGTGTGTGTGTGTGTCTGTCTGTATGTTGAATGTGTGTGTGTGTCTTACTGTGTGTGTGTCTTACTGTGTGTGTGTGTGTGTGTGTGTGTGTGTATGTATGTTTGTGTGTGTGTGTATGTATGTTGAATGTGTGTGTGTGTGAGTGTTGCCAAACTCACCATATGGGTTCATGTGGTCTCCGGGCATCTGAGGCGGGGTGAGGCCCTGCTGGAAAGCGTCGGTGCTGTAGCCGTTCGTCTCCATGGAGACCAGCTGCTGCTGGGAGGGAGCCAGGGGGGTGTAGGAGCTCATCATGCCCTCCATCCGGTTCGACATCACCTCTGGGGGGGGGGGGGGGGACAGGTGCACGTTAGTCTCAGCAATCCTTGGAAAAGTTCTTAGGTACCGAGAGAAGCAGCAACAGTAACAAAAAAACATACTATTTACAGTTTGCGTTTCTCCACGTTTACAGTTTGCATTTCTCCATGTATACTATTTACAGTTTGCGTTTCTCCACGTTTACAGTTTGCATTTCTCCATGTATACTATTTACAGTTTGCGTTTCTCCACGTTTACAGTTTGCATTTCTCCATGTATACTGTTTACAGTTTGTGTATTGCATTTCTCCGTATATACTGTGCCAAAAGCATACTTCTTACAGTTTGCGTTTCTCTGTGTATACTGTGCCAAATGCTTACTATTTACAGTTTGCGTTACTCCGTGTATACTGTGCCAAAAGCATACTAATTACAGTTTTGTTTCTCCGTGTATACTATTTACGGTTTGTGTTTCTCTGGATATACTGTGCCATCGTGTGATGGGTCCACGGTGTACTACTGGGCTGCATTTAGAGTGGCTATCCAGGGTCTGAATCAAATTATGGATTTGGATGATTTTTATTACTAAAATATTCCCCAAATGCTTCACATGTTTGGGGGGCATCAGCAGGGGCTGTGGCATGTAGTCGTTGCTTGCGTTTCTAACCCTTTAAACTATCCCACAGTGCAGTGCACAGCCCGAGCCAGTTGTGTGTGTGAGAAGCGCACATAAAGCAGCATCTGTGTGTGTGTGTCTGTGTGTGTGTGTGTGTGTGTGTGCGTGCGTGCGTGCGTGCATGCATGCATGATTGCGTGCATGTGTGAGTGTGTGTGTGTGTGTGTGTGTGTGTGTGTGTGTGTGTGTGTGTGTGTGTGTGTGTGTGTGTGTGTGTGTGTGTGTGTGTGTGTGTGTGTGTGTGTGTGTGTGAGTTAGTGGAGGGGACGGCTCCTGTGGGTTGGTGTCTGGAGCCCACCATCCCTTGCCTTCTCTTTAGAGTGGCGAGGCCTCATGAAAAGACTGTGTCTGTGACTCATTTCTGCAGCCTTCCAGAAGTTTCCATTACATCTGCCTGCCTTTTCGGATGCTGTGACGCCCCCGGCGAAAAGTTCAGCTGCGCCGGGCAGACGTGGGGAAATGTGTGTTAACATCCAGATTATACAGCGGGATACTAAATCACCAGGATGCCAGGATGTGGATTTCATAGATTACTGGTGAAAGATTCTTGATTTGTTAAGACCTGATCGAGCGTAGCGGTGTCAGAGAATATGAGCAAGGAAAAGCTTCAGCTGTGAACTGAAACCCAGACCCCCTAAGCCCAGCTGAAAGGCTGATTTCATTCAGTCGGGACAGCTCAGCACACGCACACACCGTTTTCCCTAATGTTTCATTGCGCGGAGAAGTTTCTAAATATGGCACATTACTTAATGTGAAACTGGGATTCCTCTGCAAGTATTCGCTCATCCAGCTCAAAGTGGCCACGCTGATAACCAAGACAGATAGGCCAAATATTAACACACTCGAGAACACACAGTCATCGCTCTCACACACACACACACACACACACACACACACACACACACACACACACACACACACACACACACACACACACACACACACACACACACACACTCGTGAACACACAGTAATCGCTGACGAACAGCTCTGGTGAGGCACTCCTCTGCTATCCCTTGCTTGTTTCATTGCATCAGTTCATCGCCCCACACCTCACAGGGCCTCAGTTGGTCCCATGAGGAGGGTCCAGTTTCAGGACGCTCTTATACACACACACACACACACACACACACACATACATCTACGCACATGTAAGCACATGTACGCACATGTACGCACATGTACGCACACGAACACACACACACACGCACACACACACACACACACACACACACACACACACACACACACACACACACACACACACACACAAACACACAAACACACACGTACACACACACACGCACACACATGCACACCACCATCTCAGTCAACCCTGGGGAGGCATAACCCAAACATCCTTTAGGGTGTGCTAAGATGAGAAGGCAGAGTATGGCACACACACACACACACATGCCACACACAAACACAGATCCTGTCTCCCTGTTAAAGGTTCAGTCCAAGACTGATCATGTCTCCCTGTTAAAGTTTCAGTCCAAGACTGATCATGTCTCCCTGTTAAAGGTTCAGTCCAAGACTGATCATGTCTCCCTCTTAAAGTTTCAATCCAAGACTGATCATGTCTCCCTCTTAAAGTTTCAGTCCAAGACTGATCATGTCTCCCTGTTAAAGGTTCAGTCCAAGACTGATCATGTCTCCCTGTTAAAGGTTCAGTCCAAGACTGTCTCCCTGGTAAAAGTACAGTCTGTAGTCTGTAAGACTGTAATCCTAAACACTTTCGGTCAGATGCAGCAAATTGCTCCTTTTGGTTCACTAGCTGTCTGTTCAGTGTTTGAGCTAAAAACAACTAAAAAAAGGGTCATACACAGCATAAACAATACCAGCCAATCAACACAGTGCTTCTGGAGCACGGAAGGGAAGGGTGTAATCTGATTGGCTGTCGAGCTCAAATATCAACAACTTTTTGCAAACCAAAACTGGAATGCAGACGCTACATTTGAGAAACCACAGTAGAGCTGGTCCTCTTGCCCCGTTAGTGCCCACAGTAGAGCTGGTCCTCTTGCCCCGTTAGTGCCCACAGTAGAGCTGGTCCTCTTGCCCCATTAGTGACCACAGTAGAGCTGGTCCTCTTGCCCCATTAGTGACCACAGTAGAGCTGGTCCTCTTGCCCCATTAGTGACCACAGTAGAGCTGGTCCTCTCTTAGTGCCCACAGTAGAGCTGCTCCTCTCTTAGTGCCCACAGTAGAGCTGCTCCTCTCTTAGTGCCCACAGTAGAGCTGCTCCTCTCTTAGTGACCACAGTAGAGCTGCTCCTCTCTTAGTGACCACAGTAGAGCTGCTCCTCTCTTAGTGCCCACAGTAGAGCTGCTCCTCTCTTAGTGCCCACAGTAGAGCTGCTCCTCTCTTAGTGCCCACAGTAGAGCTGCTCCTCTCTTAGTGCCCACAGTAGTTAGTGCCCACAGTAGAGCTGCTCCTCTCTTAGTGCCCACAGTAGAGCTGCTCCTCTCTTAGTGCCCACAGTAGAGCTGCTCCTCTCTTAGTGACCACAGTAGAGCTGCTCCTCTCTTAGTGCCCACAGTAGAGCTGGTCCTCTCTTAGTGCCCACAGTAGAGCTGCTCCTCTCTTAGTGCCCACAGTAGAGCTGCTCCTCTCTTAGTGCCCACAGTAGTTAGTGCCCACAGTAGAGCTGCTCCTCTCTTAGTGCCCACAGTAGAGCTGGTCCTCTCTTAGTGCCCACAGTAGTTAGTGCCCACAGTAGAGCTGCTCCTCTCTTAGTGCCCACAGTAGAGCTGCTCCTCTCTTAGTGCCCACAGTAGTTAGTGCCAACAGTATAGCTGCTCCTCTCTTAGTGCCCACAGTAGAGCTGCTCCTCTCTTAGTGCCCACAGTAGTTAGTGCCCACAGTAGAGCTGCTCCTCTCTTAGTGCCCACAGTAGAGCTGGTCCTCTCTTATTGCCCACAGTAGAGCTGCTCCTCTCTTAGTGCCCACTGTAGTTAGTGCCAACAGTAGAAGTGGTCCTCTCTTAGTTTCCACTGTAGTTAGTGCCAACAGTAGAAGTGGTCCTCTCGCCCACTGCAGGGATGAAACTAGAGCCTTGTGTTAATATGATGACTCCACACCACTGGGACCCCTGTTCTCTTCTCGGCTCCCTTCACTGTTCTCTTCTCGGCTCCGTCCTCAGCTCCTCTGCAGAGGGTCTGTTAATGCCTCATAAAGGAGAGTGTTGAGGGGGTTAGGCCGCCACTCACCAATAAAATAACAGCGTTATTATTCTGCAGTTTATGGCTGTGGATGATTCAATGATCCTCTGGATTACATTGTTCACAATAAAATGTCAATATCAGCTCTGGGGTTTCCACGGCGGTGCGCGAGTGCTCTTATCTTCTGTGGGAGACGTGTCAGCTTTACTGCAGCTATTCCAGGACCTGAACTCTACATTTACTTAGTGCTGATACTCAGCTCCCAGCCGCAGCCCCAGCCCCAGCCCCAGCCCCAGCCCCAGCCCCAGCCCCAGCCCACCCCTTTGTGAAGTTTTACCGAAGCGCCTCTCTTCATCTTCTCACTTTTTGGGCTCCTCTTTTGCCAAAATGTCACCGTGTTGATTTGTTGATTGTGTGTTTGTTTGTCATGTTTGTCCTCATTCCCATTACTGTGAGACATTTCAGAGTTAGCTTTAAACTTCAGGCAGCTCTACAGTTAATTTGTATATTTGCTTTTTGTTAGAGGTGTTTCTGTTCTTTTGATGTGTATATAGATGCTTAGTTGAGTGTGTTGCTTTTGTTTTTCAATTTTTTTTTGTGTGATCTAATTGTTTTATTTCTGTTTTCTATTTCTTTTGAAAATGTATTTTATTGTGATTAAATTGTACAGCACTTTGGTCAGCGTGGAATTGTTCTTTACAAATAAATTTGACTTGACTTGACTACAGTTACAAGCTCCACACAGAGCTGCCTGCTGAGGCGAAGGGATTTATGAGTGTGGGGTCTGTGAGGCTGTGCTGGGTGCAGTAGGTCATTTGGACAGTTTAAAGCTTACGTTTCCTAGTTTGGTCACTACACTTGACCTCCAATGCTACTATAACTTACTCAATTAACTCAAATGAAAATGAATGCCTTACTGCCTAGAAGCTGAGGCAGACATCATGTTGGTAAGTGCGCTGGATCTTGTATGAATTAAGAGCTCTTGATTTGCCAGTAGAAGCTTATATGAACTAAAGGGGGTTTGTTAGTTACCATAGGCAGGCAAATATGAACAGAAGATATCTTGTTGGTTTGCATAAGGAGGCTAATATTAACAATGATGTCTTGTTGGTTAGCTGGAGTTAGTTGGAGGCTAATATGAATTGGAAGGTCTTGTTGGTTACTGTAGGGAGGATAATATGAACTGAACGGGTCTTGTCGATTAGCGTAGGGAGGCTAATATGAACTGAGAGGTCTTGTTGGTTAGCATAAGGAAGCTAATACAAACTGAGGTCTTGATGGTTAGCGTAGGGAGGCTAATATGAACTGAGAGGTCTTGTTGGTTAGCATAAGGAAGCTAATACAAACTGAGGTCTTGATGGTTAGCGTAGGGAGGCTAACCGGGATGGTCAGGAAAAGGGCAGCTTTAATGGTCTTAAGTTGTAAATCCTCCCCGCCCACACACTGCTCTAATCATGAACCCTTAGCTGGGGCCTGGAGTGTCTGTGCTCCAGACGCCGCTCTCTCAAGGCCCAGAGCAGCAGACCAGGAGAGCAGAACCAACATGCTGGTCCTCTGACTGACACGACGAAACCCACACACACACACACAGACACACAAACACATTAAGGCACATACACACACACACACACACAGACAGACACACAAACACATTAAGACGCACACACACACACTCACACTCACAACCACCAAAACAGCATGAGCTCACAACCAGAGCCATTTTGTTTATTGAGTGTTTGCAGTTATTTAATACTTATTCTTAAAGCAACATTTTGACAATTGAAGCAGCATGATGTCCTGTACACCAGCCTGTATGAGGTGGACTGTATCAGTCCACTAATACCTCACAGCCAGGCCTAAGATACCCCACAGCCAGGCCTAAGATACCCCACAGCCATGCCTAAGATACCCAACAGCCAGGCCTAAGATACCCCACAGCCATGCCTAAGATACCCAACAGCCAGGCCTAAGATACCCCACAGCCATGCCTAA
>NC_137913.1:9637282-9642282 GCF_963457725.1 Sprattus sprattus | reverse complement strand
AGAGTGGAACAGAGTGGAATAGAACAGAGTGGAACAGAGTGGAATAGGACAGAATAGAACGGAACACATCTGAATAAAATAGGGCAGAACCTATTAAACATATTTCAATAGAAGAAAGAACACAACAGGAAAGAATACTGTGGAACAGAAAAGCACTAGGCAAAGAGAGAAACATAGAGAACACAATCATACAACACAACTGAGTAGAGACTGGGCATGCTCAGAAAGACTGAAGGGTGTCTGGCGGTGTGTTTGTCTGGAACCCATATCTTTAGCGGTTCTGGGCGTGCTCAGTGGGACTCACCGGAGTCGGACTCCTCGGGACTGACGGAGCCCAGCAGGTCCTTCTCCTTCTCGTAGTCGCTCTTGCACAGCAGCTGAGCGTCCTTCAGGACGAACTCGTCACCTTTCCGCAGCTGCCGGTCACACACAACGCAGCAGAAGCAGTTCAGGTGGTACACACACTCCAGCGCGCGCATCACAAACTCCGTGGGGGCGATCTTCTCCAAGCAGCCGCTGCACTTTGTGGCAAAGAGCCTGAAATGAGACAAGAACACCAGAAGAGGACTTAGACAACGGGGTCTGGAGTCTGAAGGAAGCAAGAACACCACAAGGGGACTTAGACAAGGGGGTCCAGAGTCTGAGGGAGACAAATACACCACAAGGGGAATTGTCCATACACAGATCATTCTGAAGAGACAAAGCGAGGTAAACTGAACTGTGAACATGGCCGTGGGGTTTACGTGTTGCACCTGTTTCCAAAATGCCCCTTTCATTCATCAAGGTGTTTGGCTAAATTCACAATTACATGTAGTCATTTGGCAGATGCTTTTTTTATCCTAAGCAACTTACAAGTGAGAAAAAACAATCAAAGTTCAGTAAATTAGGAGACCTTGGAGTAAGAGCTGAGTGTTAGGTCTAAGTGCAGGGAGATCAGGTAAAGACGTGCACTGTAAGTTAGCGTGTGAGAGGTGAAAGGAAGAGGATGAAGATGGAGAGGGACACGCCTGTTCTGATAGCATTTGGTAGCTCGCTCCATCATTGGGGGACCAGAAATGAGTCTGGACTGAGATTGCCTTGTGTGTAGAGGTGTGTGTGTGTGTGTGTGTGTGTGTGTGTGTGTGTGTGTGTGTGTGTGTGTGTGTGTGTGTGTGTGTGTGTGTGTGTGTGTAGGGATGGCAATGCCAACCGGCGGAGTGGTTGAGTTCAACTAGAAGCCGCCAGGTTTCATTTTCAAATAGGTTCAGTTAATAGTTAGTTACAATAACAATTACAAAACTAGTCAAAACATGACAAAAAAAAAGTCAAGACAGACTATAATTACTGATATTTGAGAGATTATGACACAGGCTTTTGATCATACTCAGGCTTATGACTTAGGCTTATGACTCAGGCTTATGATCATACTCAGGCTTATGACTCAGGCTTATGATCATACTCAGGCTTATGACTCAGGCTTATGATCATACTCAGAATCACAAAGGAAGGGATTCAGGGTTTCATCCTAATGAACATGTCATTGACCCTTCATTTATGAACCCTGCTAAGGCTTTGTAAGGGCATGGCTAAGCATCAGTACCATGATTAACCCCTGCCACAGTAAAACACCAGTCGTTGGCTTCTATACAGCATCTCACCCACCCCCCATCCATCATTTAATGCCCTCATACAGCCAGACGCCCCAAACCCCCCCCCCCCCCCCCTCGTGCTTGCTTTCATAGAGAACAAGCCAGGATCCTCCCCCCCCCCAGCCTGGATCCCCCCCCCCTCAGCTGGGACCCTGCTCTGCTCTCTTCATTTCCTCCTGCAGACACGGGATGTGTTCTCTTTGTGTGGCTAAAGGCATAGACTCTCTCTCTCTCTCTCTCTCTCTCTCTCTCTCTCTCTCTCTCTCTCATTCTCGTCACTTTCTCTCACTTCTCTTCTGGTCTCTCCCTCATCTCTCTCCCTTCTCATCCCTTTCCTTCTGTCTCTCTTCTCCTCTCTCTCTCTCTCTCTCTCTCTTCACTTTCTTTCACTTCTCTTCTGGTCTCTCCCTCATCTCTCTCCCTTCTTCTCATCCCTTTCCCTCTGTCTCTCTTCTCCTCTCTCTCTCTCTCTCTCTCTCTTTTTCCTCGTCACTTTCTCTCACTTCTCACTCTTCTCATCTCTCTCCCTTCTTCTCACTCTCTCGCTCATCTCTCCCTCCATCTCATCCCTTTCCTTCTGTCTCTTCTCCTCTCTCTCTTTCTTTCTCTCTTTTCTCGTTACTTTCTCTCACTTCTCTTCTGGTCTCTCCCTCATCTCTCTCCCTCCTTCTCATCCCTTTCCTTCTGTCTCTCTTCTCCTCTCTCTCCTCTCTCTCTCTCTCCCTCTCTCTCTGAGAGTCAGAGGACGGCCGTGGCTAAGTGGAGCAGGCTGGCCGGGCGTGTGTTTGATGCTGCCCAGCCCGTGAGGAGAGATTTATTGGTTGTCTCTTTTGTTTGCACTGGTCTGCAGGACAGCTGGTTGTCACTGGCCAATCAGAGGGCTGCATCTCTCTCACAGAGCCCAGGGCAGGCAGCTAGGTGATCACACACACACACACACACACACACACGCCCGGGGCGCTTGGACAGGGCCGAGTGACACTGATGAATTTGAGCAAATATGAGACTGCGGAGAGAGAAAGCGAGGGTTTTTGTCATGATAATAGCATTGTGGTTGGCTGATTGTGGTATTGATAATACAGTGCACACACACACACACACACACACACACACACACACACACACACACACACACACACACACACACACACACACACACACACACACACACACACGTGTCTGCCAAAAAGCAGAGATATAGAGCTGCATTCAGTGCTCGTCTGTTTGAACTGTCTCGTCTCATATCAAGCCTGATTGTTCCACGACGTTATCCTTCCATTTAAACTCTTGTCCCATGACATCGCCTGGTCACTGTATGAAATATACAAGCCTCCTGTTTGAACACGGAGATGATCTTATTTACAGCATAAAACCCTATGTGTTAGAGATGTGAGCAAGAGATCTTTCTCTCTCTCTCTCTCTCTCTCTCTCTCTCTCTCTTTCTCTCTCACACACACACACACACCCACACACACACAAACACACACACACGCTCTTACTAAAGAAAGAATGTTTTAAAGCAGCTCCAACTGGTATAATCTCACAAAGGACCTGGAGCATGACCACAGCGATACGGATATTGGCATAGTATGGCCGTACGGAAGCCGCTTATCTTTCATTTATTACAACACATTAAGAAGATTATTATTGGGCGATGGAAAAATCAGCTTATCCCCCACAAGGAGCCTCGACGGTGTTCTCCAGAAAGAAGTGTTTGGATTCTTGAGAAGATGACCTGGAGTAACCTTCTTAAATGGCCTATTATTTGATCTCCCTCTGCGTCGTGCGACCCATCACAGTTCGAACATTAACAACTCACCCATAACATCGCAGCGTTTAGTTTAAGACTTGATCTGAATCTGTTTTATGGAATCAGGTAAGGAAGACTTCTGTTGGACACTGAAGTCCTGAATAGTAACAATGTTAGGGAGAATATCATAATATCAGTCTCCGTTTTGTACCAAAATGATGTACAAGTGCTTGCAACAAAAGCAACACGATTCTTGATAGGTCAGAACACTGTCACCCACCAATCTTGAGTTTCGGGATGCTTGATTGGTCAGAACACTGTCACCCACCAATCATGAGTTTCGGGATTCTTGATTGGTCAGAACACTGTCACCCACCAATCATGAGTTTTGGAATTCTTGATTGGTCAGAACACTGTCACCCACCAATCATGAATTGTAAATAGTAAACAGTTTGTGAATGGCCGGATGCTTGATTGAGTGTGGCTGTGTCTGAGGCGATTCTGTCACACACATGTCAAATGTTTATTTAATGATGGGGATCTTCACAGGAAATGACCCGTCAGACGGCTACAGGCCATCCTGTTGCTTCCTCTGAGTCAGTATCCCCTGATGCGCCTCCCCGGCACTCCTCCTCTGCGCCTCCCCTCTCCCAAATAGAAACATTCCCCCTTATCCGTTCCTGTCCTTTCTTCCTTTCTGCTCTCCGTCTCTAATCTTGTAAGCCATTATTTTTCTATTTCCTCTCTCCCGCGTTCAGCATTATTTTTGAGGCTGTAATTCCTGCTCACCCCTTCTGGAATCTTCCTGTCGGGCTTTGTCCCGCGCCCTAATCCGGACTTTCTGCCTGTCGCCGGCCCCCGTAGACTACTCCCAGTAGGGGATCGGGACGGAATCTCCATGCGTGATGCCCTCGCCATGGCAACCACACCTCCCCAGGCCGCCCGCCAGTACCCACCCCAAACCCCCCCCCCATCCCGGGCCGGCCCTGCGGCGGGAGAGTGCCTTTCACAAGCTGGCAGAGGAGGTAAATCCTTCTCCCAGGAACAAGGGGCATTAGCAGCCAACAGTGGACGGGACCAGGGATTTAACCCCTGCTTCTGTTCCCTTGGAAACGCACAATCACTTGGACTCCTACTGCTCCTCACAATCAACCAGAGAGAGGACAAGGGGGAGAGAGACGGAGGGAGGGAGAGAGAGAGAGAGGTAGAGAGGAGGATAGAGGGAAAGAGAGAGAGGTGGGTGGATGGAGAGAGAGAAAGGGGGCTAGATGGAGAGAGAGAGGTAGAGGGGGGTAGAGAGAAAGAGAGGTAGATCGGGGTAGAGAGAGAGAGAAAGAGAGAGCGAGAGGTGGGGGGTAGAGAGAGAGAGAGGTAGAGGGTGGTTGAAAGAGAGAGAGAGAGAGAGAGGTAGAGCGGGGTAGAGAGAGGGAAAAAGAGAGAGAGAGAGGAGAGAGGAGAGCAGGATCAGTAAATGACACAGGCAGTGGATCGTAGAGGAGCTTAATCCCACTTTAATTCCCTTCCAGGTTCAGTTGTGAAAGAATGCCCTTTAAAACAACAGCACAGAGGAGAGCAGCGGGGAGGAGAGGAGAAGAGAGGAGAGGAGAGGAGAGGAGGAAAGA
>NC_137913.1:9599782-9602282 GCF_963457725.1 Sprattus sprattus | reverse complement strand
TGTGTGTGTGTGAGAGAGGGATTGTGTGTGAGAGTGTGTGAGCATGTGTGAGTATGTGTGAGGGTGTGTATATGTGTGTGTGGCTGTGTGTGTGGCTGTGTGTGTGTGTTTGTGTGGACAGAGGGGGCTTTGCTACAGTGGAGAGGATCAGAGAGAACAAGAGAAGCTCCCCAGGCCAGTCTGTCATACTGTGATGGAGCAGCCTGGGGTAGAGTGTGTGTGTGCGTATGTGTGTGCGTGCATGTGTGCGTGTGTGTGTGTGTGTGTGTGTGTGTGTGTGTGTGTGTGTGTGTGTGTGTGTGTGTGTGTGTGTGTGTATGCATGCATGTGCATGTGTATGTGTGTGTGTGTGTGTGTGTGTGTGCGCATGTGCCCCAGCTACTCTCAGTTACCACATCAGGTGCAGGTTTCTGAGCACCCAAACACCTCATACATCAGCAGGAATAACACTGGCTTTATCACAACACTAATCTCTCAGTCAATAAGTCCCACTTAAGAAACACACACACACTCACACACACATATACACACACACACACACACACAACACACACACACACACACACACACACACACACACACACATACACACATACACACATACACACACACACACACACACAATCCCAAGTCTCAGAGGATCCTAACAGATGACCTCAGAGAGGGAGAATAGATGTGGTGTGTGTGTATGGGTGTGTGTGTGTGTGTGTGTGTGTGTGTGTGTGTGTGTGTGTGTGTGGTAAGTTGTCTTCCTCTACCTTCTGCCCTCTTCTCCTACCAGTGACACCCAGCAAGCTGTGTTCTACAAATCACTCATCACCCCCCACCAACACCCCCTCACACACACTCACACACACACACACACACTCACACACACACACACACTCACACACACAAATAAATCTACAGGAGGATGGACATCACTCACGAACACATGCGTGGAAGGAGGGTTTGGTGTTTCAGTAAATAAGTCAAACGTCAGCCCACATATGGGGTTTGTCAGGATACATATAGGGATAACACTTAAAACACACACACACACACACACACACACACACACACACACACACACACACACACACACACACACACACACACACACACACACACACACACACACACACACACACACGCACACACACAGACTCTACCCTAGGCTGCCCCCTCACTATTCACACAGAGGAGAAGAGAGGACCCTAACCCTACCCACTATATTCCTTCCATCAGAGGATCTTTTTCACATAGCATTCAGAAAACAAAGCACTAAACTAAAAATAATTTATAACAAAATTGAATGTGTACATTTAACCTGTGTGTTTCATCAGTTTGTGTGTTTATCTGTTTGTGTTTATCAGTTTGTGTGTTTATCTGTTTGTGTTAATCTGTTTGTGTTGATCTGTTTGTGTGTTTAGAAACACATTCTGGCTGCCATTGTTCATATGCCCAAGGGATCTGTTTTTCATTTAAAAGGATGTTTTGTATCCCTTATCCACATAAAAAAGATGAACTAGAGAACAAAAGAAATCATCACTGTCTCTCTGCCCGGCTGTGAGAGGAGCCGTAAATCTCAGGCTTTCATGGAGGAAATCTGGCCAGGACAAAAAAAAAAGAAGGTTTTTAGAAACAAGCTTTGCTCTGGAAAATCAAAACAAATTGAACGTCGAGAAGGTTTCAGGACAGCAGCAAGTTGCGGGCAGTTCCATAGGTCCCTCCGAGCTAACAGTGTGAGGGTTTGGGCACATTGTGACATCAGAAAAATGGTGCTCTAAAGTGAGCCCTGCTCTGGTGAGCGCGTTGCCTGGTCTCCATGGTGACAGCAGCAGAAGGCCATTTTAAAGGCTGCTGTGTTGCCTGTGTCTTCCGCTCCCCTGGCGAGCCTTCCCCCCAGACAGGCCTTTGATCCCTGCGGCCGTACGAATCCTCCACATTAACGTTTACCTGCCGGGGACGTTTTTAATGCCACAGAGCCCCAATACCTCTGATGCCCCGCGTCTGAGCGGAGGTCCAGGGAGAGGGCAGACACTGGGGCGCGCACACACACACACACACACACTGGAGATCATACACACACACACACACTGGAGATCATACACACACACACACACATACACACACACACACACACACACACACACACACACACACACACACACTCATACACACACACACACACACACACACACACACACACACACACACACACACACGGTCTGCCCGCCCGGCTGACTGGCCGGCTCACCCAAGCGAAGCAGAGCTGAGCAGAGCAGAGCGGATTATTGCTTTTCACTGACAGCTAAAGGACATGGAGGAGGGATTTTTATCTGGGTGATTTATTAAATAAAGAGGTGATTTATTCCCCCCCCCCCCCGCTCGCCTCTCCCCCTCCCTCCTTGTGTTCCTGCAGTCACACAAATGCCAATCACCGGCGTGGAGATGGATTTATGTCTCTGGTGTTTCTTTAAATGTCATCCGTGTGTGTGTGTGTGTGTGTGTGTGTGTG
>NC_137913.1:9569276-9579276 GCF_963457725.1 Sprattus sprattus | reverse complement strand
AAGGTGATTTCTAATTTACTTTAGACTTGGGACAACCGAGAGTCCTGCCATATTTTTGCCTTGTGGATGTGCGTGCAGACAAGGGGCTGCTTGGCCGCTAATGAGTCATGAGGAGGACGCAGAAGTGTGGAGCAAAACTGATAACTTAATGCAAAGGAATGGACCGCAATGCAAATGCCGTTCTTTGTGTGTTTCTCACGTAAAGCGACACAATCTGCAAACACTCGCCTCTGTGTGCAAAGCTCGCTGACATGGAAGTATCTGCAGAGCCCAGCTAGAGTTGAAGCCGAATCAGAGGAGAGAGAGGCAGCCTTACCCAACATGACGCCCAGAGTGGCCGGACCCGACCGTAAAGGGTGATCCTCGAGCTTTATACCGTCCAACATCATAGAAAAGCTCGACCTAGTCCCTGCAGAAATGCACCGTGACTTGAGACCTGATGACACACGCATGAGAGTATTTCTGTAAGACCACTGTGCTCAAAATCCCAAATAAAAACATTTATTTTCCACCCAAAGGAGTACATTTATTTTGCAGGTATTTAACATTTGTAGATTTCAAAAGTCAACATGACAACCCCCGCTGTCAGACACTACAATATAATAAAGGGATAGTAAACTTAATAAACACTTTATCACCTGTTAGTTGCAGTGATTTTGCACGCCGTTTCCCTCTGCAGCACTGGCTTACTATCTCAACACACACCCAACTGTAGCGGCTGCAACTTATCGGGGCTTCGCAAAACTTCCCCAGTGGTGACAAGAACGAGCGAAAACAGTAAATCCCAGAAAGATAAGTGAGATGTCCTGGTGTTAACTCCTAAATTAGTGTGCCATTGGGATCCATGCCGCCTGAAAAAGCCCAACACCGAAACTGAAGTAAAGTAGAGCACCCTCCCCTTTCCGACCGCGTCACTTTCTCAGACTATTTACCGACATGGAGATGCTATTGGTTGCGCACTGTCCTCGCGCTCTACCGAGGAGAACCGAACGTTCCGCCTCCTACACCGAACGCAGCCTTCTGCTAGACAGACACACAAGGAGGGCAACTTACGGCTCTGTGAGCAATGATATCTGTGTAAAATAACCAGCACCGCCACTCACAATTAAAGATGAGGAATTCAAAACGGAAAGAAAAGAAAGCAAGCCCGTTAATTCTCTCTCTACAGGCCTATTGCAAGGCTACTGTATCTTTCAATGGTATTTAATTAATTGGAATACATTAGAAGCAGATTTAGGAACTATTGGCAATTCTGACTCACAGTTCATATGATGTTAATAATACTACTAATAATAATACTAGTAGTAGTAGTACTAATGTTATATATCATTATATATATTTGTGGTTGTGCTTCTATTTCTTATTAGTAGTATTGTCCACATCTCTCTCCTCTCTTATGCATAGAGGACCGGGGCCGGGATCATCCGCAGCTCTGCGGCTTCACATTCGTTCCGGAGCGGCTGGATCTTCTGACCCCCATCTCAGCCACCAACCCCCCTCTCCGCCCCTCCGATGCACCTGGTGATCGGGCCGATAAGTGTGCGCAGACAGGCCGGCCTTGTGGAGGGGCAGGAGGCGAAGTGAAGGGCTTTGTTCCCTGTTTTTGCGCCAGGCGCGAATGATAACTCTGACTAATAAAGGCACTGATGAAGACTGAGATACCGGTAGGCAAGATTCACATTCTCATCCCACGTCTGTCCTCTTCGCAAATATGCTAAAGCAGCATCACTTGACTGCTGTTTTCTATAGCCCATTTTCTACGGATAGATTCTAATCGGATAGATAGAAAGTTTATGAAACAAGCTAAATTAATGAATTAGTACATAGAGTAGCCAGTGTCACGAAAATAGATACAAATGTATAGATAATAAACAAATGCAAATCCTTAATATATAAATAAGTTATACCAAATCATTATCAACCTTAATACATAAGGGAAAAACACATTTGACTTCTCATTTAATAGGCCAAGGGAGGCTATATATGACGGCATGACGTTATCTGCATGCTCAGCTTAACGGGCTGCTTGCAATCTACCGTAAATTTCGGTCATGACCATGACAGTTCATCTGCCTGCAATACATGGTTTAAAAAGATTTTAATATTTAAAACAAAAATACTGTATGATTTTTCTTCCCCATATTTTCATAAATGAGTCTTTGGTTTTTATTTTTAACATAGCTTACTTTTAGTGTCTTGTAAATTATTTTTTATAAATTCTTAAATAATTAAAATATTGAAGTCCATTTCCATAGTATTATTATAACTAAATGTCATCGCCTTTAACTCAATTTCGTTTGGGAAGAAAAGCACATTTCCACCATAGCAGGATAAAGCAACCTTTCGCACCAGGCGTGTCAGTGTAGTTTGAACTTGGTCCCCTCTCGTCCGGCAGGACGTTTTATTAATTGCATGTGTCCTCGCCTGCCGCTGAGATGTCTTGGACTCCCCATCAGGGTTTCCATACAGTCTCCCAGCAGCAGGAAAAACACGCCATCTTCAAAGATAAAACGGACCGGCTTTCAGACGCGTTAGGGCTACTTGCAGCATTCTGGAAGGATCTCACAGCCTAGTTACAATCAACAGAAAATGTACCGTTTTTTTTTGTTGTTGTATGAAATTGTATGACATGTGAGCGGAAGGCAAGAAGAAGCTAGCCTTATCTGTGGCTTAAGCAGATAGAAGAGGTGCGTCCTGTGGTCGCCTCGCATCGTTGCGCATAAAGGCATAAACTGCAGAGGCGCGTCGCTTCGGAATGCCGCCCGTCGCAAAGTGGCACACCACACTAAAACGCTCCACGCAGGTGGAACAGTGCAGAGGATCTGCAGTAGTGTTTCGAACGAGAGACCTGCATTTGTTTAATAAAACCAGGGGCTTACCCTTCTTCAAAATGAATTTCTTACACAACAACCATAAATGCTCTTTCTGGTGTTATAGTTCGCAGATTTACAAGCTTTTTAAAACTCGGATATTCCCTTATCGTGCTAAAAGTTGTTTCTTTCAGTTTCCCTCTTAGAAATGACTAGAAAACGCACAGCCTTGCTACACTGTTCGGTGCTAATGGAATTGTGATCTAGGGATGATCAAGCATAAAATCGTAGGCAGGCGAGGAGGAGGGCCGGAGCGAGAAGGCCTCGGCTACAGTTAATTACTTGGAAAGACTATTATTTATCGCCGGGAGTCCGAAGAATGGAAAAGACTATGAGAAGCCAAAATAAATCCTCTGTCAAACACAAACACAAGCTGACAGCACACGGCCAAGGAGCTCGTGGATAACTATCTTATAAATTGTTTTAATAGATTAAAGGAGCTGAATGCGAGGATAGCTCCACTGTTTTATGGTTAGCAAGGCCCCGTTGCGAGTGCACACTGTGTTGATTTACGCTGTCAAAAAGAAGGCGATTAAATCTTGATTGTGACAATTAAAACTAGTTTATGCCTTTTTAATTGCTGGTCAAACGTCTACAAGAGAAGCAGCGCTGCCCAAAGCTGAAATAAGAGACGGAAGATTTATCAGTCCACTGTGGAGACCAATTTGCACTGCAGATGGTATTTTGACAGCCATCACGAAGCCGCGAAAACATTTAAAGGGAATCGACAACATCAGAGAGGCCATTATAAGAGCGCAATGTTCTCTGCATTGCATTTCGTAAGACGTTATTGGAATTTTGGTCTATTTGAAGTGTTATTATCTTTGTATAGGCGTTTAACACACAATAATAACTATGAAAATATGCCAAATAAAAAGGTTTAAAAAAACCACAACAACACAAAATACAACCTCTTCTATGAAATGGAAATAACAAAACAACTAAACGAACAAAACAAATTAAAACAAGAAGAGTAATTTAAATATATTACATAGCATGTTGTCTTGTAATAAAAATCATGAACGGCTTTCTAGGCTTATTATCATTATTATTATCAATATTGATATTTTATTTATAGTTTTTTCCGATCATTACATTTTTGTTTGACTCAACATTTCCATGAAGTGGACGGGAACAGTGTCTGTCCGTGAACGTCACAGCACTAAATAAACTGAACACAAAGTTTTTCATCGAAATCGAACGATTTCAACCTCAAAATAACTAGAATCAGAACTAGAAGAGTAGAAATTACCTTGCATCCATCGGCACAGCTGGTTTTCTCTGCCAATTGCTTGCGAACTGAAATTCCGCAGTACCATGGTTTCTGATGCAGCCATCAGACAGGGCTCGTCGGCGCCCTCTAGCATCCAGAGTCGAGGCTACAATGCTATAGCCTCTGGGATGGTGAACAACCACAGAGCGGTAAAGATGGAGATTAATTAGAGAGTTTAGAAATAGTTGCTTTATTTTCTTTTACGCTGCGTAAACAAGAGTCGTTAGGGCCTATGAAGTAGGCTGACAGGCTGTGGACGAAATGCTGCCATACGAAAGCTAATATCCAACCAGCTGTGAGTGTGTCCTCTCTCGTTTGCCGTTCAGCTTTGTATTTTTAATTTGTGCTCACCCGCTGTCTGTCTATGAATTCCAGCACAAGATATGTCAAACTTAACTCAGAGTACTGGTCGGTCTGCCGCTCGGAAAGGGAATCTCAAAAGCTGACAGATTGTCCGTTTCTTTATGATGGCCTTTACAAAAACGTTGCAGCCATCTGAAGACTGCTTAAAAAAAAGTAGATAGGAGAAAGCAGTGAGCAATAGTTCTCTCGCTCTACCCTAAAACCACTTCAGAAGGCCCAGAGCAGGCTTAAGCCTACAGCCGTCCACCATTTGCGAGATGCGTCCATCATGTAGCCTACCATTTGACACAGTCGGTTGGAAAGGCCGGCCGCGCCAGAGAACTGAAGCTGTGACTTAATTCACCTTTCACGTGGCCAGATTCCTCAGGTTGTGAGGAGATCTCAGGTACATTGGTATTTTTCATTTCCGTCGTGTAGGCCGAACCCCTCCCCCACGCGTTTAAACTGCAGGTGCGTGACACGTGCACCTTTCCTGCTTTCCGTTTCTCTGTCCCCCCCTTTTTTAATTTAAGAGGTGTGTGTATATTTGTGTGTATGTGTGTTACATGTGTTAACCGTTGCCTTTGGTGGTTGACTAAATGGCGTCTCCATCATAATCTCACACAAGGTTTGTCATGAGAGGATCTCTAACACACCAAGAGCCAGAAAAAGCCGAAAGCCGCGGAGGTCTGCATACACTAACTATGCGCAAAACTGTAGGTAGGCCGATATTTCATATAAATACAGCATAGATTCGCGTTTTTCGATATTTATATAACACATTAGTTACAATTAATTTGATTAGAGAAAGAAATTCAGATGAGCTGAATGACTGTGCCTCATCACTTGCATGCAAACTTGATGACGATTGAAATTGATAACTTTAGATAATGCACACAAGAACCTTTCCAATTCGTCACATGAAATGGCTTTTTAGACTACACGCTTTTGCATCATGATGTAGATGAGAGCAAAAGGGAAAATTAAATGTGCCCGTGAATAAAAGGCGAGAGTGTATTTTTAATGATTAATGATTAATGTGATAATCAATAATAATTAATTAATGTGATGTGAGGATGCTGGTAAGTTACGTTTTACACTAGCGAATGTCGAGACACGCATTTGTCCAATTGCCTATATGCTCAGCATTTTAGTTGTTCCAAAATTATGTTCTGACATTAACTGCAGAAAAAACGTATTTAGGTTAATAAACTGTCTTCCAGTGAGTAATATAAGTCAAACGTACGTGATATTTTGTTTTCGTTTTATTTTTACATTAAAAGAATGACGCATGTTGAACATCCAATACAATCTGGAAATACAAATCTTGTGGGAAATGAATTGAAATGACAGGGATTAAAACATTATAAACATTGGTCTACAACATCTATTCGAAGGCGGCTGCGGCTGCTGCTGACGCCTAGTCTTGTCTAACTGTAGAAAAGATAAATTAGTTTTCTTCCACTCCACAGTATTTTATAGAACCATTCCGTTACAGACCACATGATTCAGACAAGGAGGAATCATGTCCCGGTTAATGTTTTCTGTCTTAAAATACTTAAGCGAGTGTAATTGAAAAATAACCAAAAAGAAACATATTTTGCAATTAAATCACACCAAGGGAAGACATAAATGACAACAATTTAAAATGTAAGATACAATTTTTTTCACAGGAATATTACATATTTTTGTATTATATTTAGGAATTACAATTATTTCTTATTCCTACTGCTTAGGGCAAATCCATGGGGTTATGAGGGCGCCTTGCGCTCTCCACGCTATCTGCTGCCTCCCTGCGGACGTCTATGTAATAAACAGTATATTTTTACCGAGACTACAGCTGCGGTCTTTTAGTCAGACAAATTCCGTCAAATGTTTTTTCCTAAACATTTTTCCTTGACCTCGATGGAAATGTCACAAAGGTCAAGGAAAGATGTCACCCAGAATTCATAAGGAGTTACTAAAAAAATCCGAATGCGGCTAAGAAAATCCGAATGCTCTTACACTATAGGTTACGTGCAGAGATAGTTATTAACGTAGCGTAGGTCTTTAAATATTACTGCCGCAAGGAGTTGTGGGATGGCATTATCTCCATTCCTTTTATGAAGGATGGCTCCAGTGTACCCTATGCTAAAGGAGATAAGAAAGGAAGCACTGAAGCACTTTTCCTTCAGCGTTTAGAGAATTCGACCCATTCTTAATGGCTGACATTTAGATACTTAATTTCCCTCAGTTAGGAATCTTCCTAAGCAAAAAAAAGACCTCCCCCTCTCTCTCTCTCTCTCTCTCCCTCTCTCTCTCTCTATCTCAGAAATCCACTCAATAACACACTGTCGCAATTCATGCTGTGAAATAAAAGGCCTGCAGATGAAATAGTAGTTGTACAAGTTCTGCTGTTGTTCCCATTGACTTGAGCTGGCAGGGGCCTTTTGGCTTATCCCGTCTCATTAAGAGAGAGGAATCAATGGCTGGCCACATATAGTTCTCCACAGATTTCCCTCTTGTAGGACAATTAAGGCTAATTTAAAAATTGCTCGTTTTACGACAATTCCAGGGTGGGATAAGCACAGCGTACCGCTCCTTTGGGAATAGTTAAATTATAGAACGAGAAGGCTAACATTCACTGGGATCAACTCACCACTTTACTTACATTACGGCCAACACGTAGTGTGCGCAAACACATTAGCTGCATTTAATAGACAGCCTTTTATCAATATGCCAGCTGCTACTGAAAGCTGTTTAAATAAATAGTTTGTCAGTGCTGATAGCCTGCGCTAGTGTGCTACTTTCTAAAGAGTTTGACAGTAGCCTCAGGGAAGTCTTTAAAGGTGTAAAAAATGTCACACTTTTTCTGTGAAGAAATCCATTTTAGGAGATAAAATTCCGTTTGTACTCTCTGCTGGAGGTCTTTCCTCTTCTTAGCAGACCCGCTAAGAGAGCTAAGAGAGAAGCTAAGCGCTCTAATGACAACAGAGTCATACAGTACAGAGTGGTGGCAGCTAACTTTCATGTTTGGATCGACTTTGATCTTTTAATGAGTATTTCTCTCGACAAGCTACTTCTTTTCAAGCCGGGATAAAAGCTTCGTTGGAGTCTTTAGCTCCTTTCAGAAGGTGGCTTAGGAGCTCACAGGGCCTCTAAACACACTTGTCACAGGAAAAACTGGCCAAACAAGACAAGCAAAACATTTCATGTATTTAACATCCAGTGCCAAAGAATTAATGAGACGTGTTGTGAAATAAATCAATTAAAATGGTTAATACACACTGACATTTCAGTTGTGTCACGAGTGGTGTGATCAATTGTAAACACTTGAGGCCTAAACTTCGCTTTTGACAGTGGAAACTGTATGTATTGTACACACACTTTGAAGTGTGCTCCTGTAGGACTGTGATCTCCTGTAGTGTCCTGTGTGTGTATTGTAACTCTCACACCTATACCCTAACCCTCACACTAACCTTTACCCTGACTCTCACACTAACCTATACCCTAACCCTCACACTAACCTATACCCTAAACCTCACACTAACCTATACCCTGACCCTCACATTAACCTATACCCTAACCCTCACACTAACCTATACCCTGACCCTCACACTAACCTTTACCCTAACCCTCACACACAGACCTTACACTGACCCTCACACTAACCCTATACCCTATCCCTCACACCAACCTATACCCTATCCCTCACACCAACCTATATGAACACCAAAGATCAGCAGCTTCACTCTAAGAGCTGTGTGACCTGTCACTGTTGACTAAATAGCGCAGTTACCATTTGAATGGCTTCAGGTGAAATAGTTGAGTTGTTGCTGGTATGGCTGATGGTAGTCTGGCAGAATGATATCCTCGACACACACACACACACACACACACACACACACACACACACACACATGGAAAAGCCGGGCAAATGTCCATTTCACAGACTGGTTGGCTGACTAGGCGATGGGTATTTGGGGTTTTAAACGTCTTATAGCGCCAGCCATTAACGATGGTTGAGTTTGGAGTTACAATGCTGCCCTCATGTGGTAAAACATTGTATAACATTTACCTACGGTAAAGGAAGCACATTCAAGCAACCAACTCTCTCCATCAAAGATGTTCACTGAAAAACAACTGAAATGGAAGAGAAACTTTTTTGCAAATGTAAATATATATCATACATTGAAATATTGCTTTAATTAAGTGAGTGTTCATGGTCCAGACTTCACAAGAAGCTTTAATTACCCCCACGCTAGTCACAGGAAATTAAAAAAAGTTATGAGGGAAACATTTCCAGGTGCTGAAATAAATAGTGGTTTGACAATAGCTTGAAACATTCTTTTATTTATTTATTTTGTAATGCAAGGGATATCAACTTATGTTGTGCTTGTTTGTAAATAACAAAGAAAAAAATTGCCAGAAAAAAAATAATATCACTGATTTGAACTAAAATGAATGTTCACTTAGAGATTGAAAAATGGCATCCAATATCTGCGAGCAGAAACAAGTTAAATAGTAAAAAGACCATTTAATTTCAGTCAATATAATTTAAACTTGCTATTTATGAAACTTGGAGGTGGAACTGAAATCTAACTTCTTGTTCTGAGTGTGTGTGTGTGTGAGTGGGAGAAAGAGCTGGAGATGTGTGTGTGTTCCTGTAGAGTACTTCTGTTATATTGTCGATGTGTGATGAACAGTGACACTAGTTCATGACTCTGAGGCGTGTGTGTGTGTGTGTGTGCGTTTGTGTGTGTGTGCGTGTGCGTTTGTGTGTGTGTGTATGTGCACACACACACACACACAGACACAGACACAGACAAACACACAGACTGACACACACAGACAGACACACACACACACACACACACACACACACACACACACACACACACTAATGTCTCACTCCATCAAACACTCCTCCAGTAATTATCATGTCTAATTAGGCAGCACCCTGCACTGGCTGCCCTAATTTGGATCAGATTTATGAGTGTCTTTAAAAAGACAGCAGCCCGTCTCTGAACACAGGAAGACACACACACACACACACACACACACACACACACACACACACACACACACACACACACACACAAACACACACACACACACACACACACACACACACACACACACACACACACACACACACACACACACACACACACACACACACACACATACAGTGCCCCAATCTCTGAGCACAGGAGAGAGACAGGTAGGAAACACATCCTGAGAATGTTTGAGCAAGTTATCGGTGTGTGCATGCATTTGGTCGTGTGATATATTTGCGTGTGTGTATGTACTGTAGGTGTGTGTGGTGTGTCCATCTAAGTGCCAGTATGATCTCAGCGAGCGCAAGCAGAGGTGGCGTGATACGGTGTAGCACAGGGCCTGGCTGTGCCTGCAAGCATGGTCGTCCCTTATATACACACACACACACACACACTCATTCATTCACACACATACACACTCACACACACACACACACACACTCACACTCATTCATTCACACACATACACACTCACA
>NC_137913.1:9556776-9559276 GCF_963457725.1 Sprattus sprattus | reverse complement strand
CACACCTGCTGGGTCCGGAAGAAGGATGAAGTCCAGAAGCTCAGTCCTGAACCCCACACATTGTTTTCTCAGTTGCTTTATTACACATTATCAAGTAGGTCCAAAGGAAGGAGAGATATGTGTTGGTGAGACTTTTTACACTAGAGTCATAAAGAAACACATTCACTCCCTTGACCTCTGGACCTTTAGAACTCCAGCTCTAACTTCTCTAACTATGACTCTCTGTTAGCAGACAGCGGTGGACCTTTCTCTAACCCAGACTCTCTGTTAGCATACAGCAGTGGACCTTTCTCTAACTATGACTCTCTGTTAGCACACAGCAGTGGACCTTTCTCTAACTATGACTCTCTGTTAGCAGTTAGCACACAACAGTGGACCTTTCTCTAACTATGACTCTCTGTTAGCATACAGCAGTGGACCTTTCTCTAACTATGACTCTCTGTTAGCACACAGCAGTGGACCTTTCTCTAACTATGACTCTCTGTTAGCAGTTAGCACACAACAGTGGACCTTTCTCTAACTATGACTCTCTGTTAGCATACAGCAGTGGACCTTTCTCTAACTATGACTTTCTGTTAGCATACAGCAGTGGACCTTTCTCTAACTATGACTCTCTGTTAGCATACAGCAATGGACCTTTCTCTAACTATGACTCTCTGTTAGCATACAGCAGTGGACCTTTCTCTAACTATGACTCTCTGTTAGCATACAGCAGTGGACCTTTCTCTAACTATGACTCTCTGTTAGCAGACAGCAGTGGACCTTTCTCTAACTATGACTCTCTGTTAGCAGACAGCAGTAGCCCTTTCTCTAACTATGACTCTCTGTTAGCACACACACAGCAGTGGACCTTTCTCTAACTATGACTCTCTGTTAGCAGTTAGCACACAACAGTGGACCTTTCTCTAACTATGACTCTCTGTTAGCATACAGCAGTAGCCCTTTCTCTAACTATGACTCTCTGTTAGCACACAGCGAGTGGCCTGACGGAGGACTCCTGGCAGTGTGGTGTAGCCATGGATACACGTCAGGCTCTAGATCAGCGAAGAGCCAAGGTGGAAGACGGCTCTTTGATTTATCACTTAAGGCTGTAATGCATGACCAACTAAACCACATCTTTTATTCTCTTCAGCACACACACACACACACACACACACACACAGAGTGGACTAACACCAAACTCACAGAGTGGACTAACACCACACACACACACACACACACACAGAGTGGACTAACACCACACACACACACACACACACACACACACACACACACACACACAGAGTGGACTAACTCCACACACACCCACACACACCCACACACACCCACACACACACACACACACACACACACACACACAGTGGACTAACACCACACACACCCCCACACACACACACACAGAGAGTGGACTAACACTACACTGCTCCTTCATTAACTCCTCTGGTATCGGAGAGCAAGTACTCACCTGCATGTCACCTGGCTTCATTAAAATCCTATCAGCACTATTAACATCATTCACACAACACACACACACACAGTCACTCACGCTCCTTCACTCAGTTACCAACTCACACACCACATGGGTACAATCTGACATCATCACACATACACACGTAAACAAGCAGATAGCACATTGACATTAAGCTCAGGTGAACAACAGCACCATCTAGTGGCCATTCTTAGTGATGGTGTTGAACCTGCCCAAAAGGTTCTTCCTGCCCAAAGTTCCAAGATTAACAGAATATGGTCATATTTTTTAAATAAAATTCCATCCAACTAATTAAGGACATGTGTGCAGAACCCTCTGTGTGCTGGATAAAAATAAACTATGCACATGAACTATCCTTACATTTGTTTAAAGTTTGGAAAAATTACTAATTTATTATGGACCAAAAATTATCCTGAGATCTACTGTATGTGCGGATGTTATTTTTAAGAAGGGTTTTCAGCACACGTATTTTCTAATAAACTTAAAACATGTTTAAAGTTGATAGCAAAATTCTTAATCATTTATTGAGAGCGTCCTTTGTTATTGTTTTGGGTGCTGGTATGGACATTCCAAATGTGGTAAAAATAGTTTAGACCTGTGGGAAGGCTAACCTGTACCCCCTGCACCTGACCAGGCTGACTGAGAAGGTCAAGGTCACAAGGATACAGAAGCTGCTATAGATGAATAGGATTATTATTGTTTCTGTTTATAGATGTGCCTTTAATGGTCTATATGTTCTGTGCTGTCCCACAAATTGTCTCTTGGAGCAAATTCAAGTTATCTCAGTCTAAGACATTTCCCACCATGAAATCAAGACAAAATTAAAACACATGACTTTATGTTTTAATTACATAAAATATTTAGTGTGATCAACAAAATACCTTTCTATTCAATTACAGAGAAGAGAAGTGAAGAAAAGAGAAGAGAAGAGAAGAGAGAAGAAAAGAAAAGAGGCATACATGCTCTTTGGTAAAAGCCAGCACTCATATAGTTTTTCATTTTTCCCATAAT
>NC_137913.1:9534276-9551776 GCF_963457725.1 Sprattus sprattus | reverse complement strand
ATTATTCCTGATTCTGTCTTGTCAGTGAGACGCTCTGCTCCAAAACAAAGACACACTCAAAGAAAGAAAAAAAAAAAAAAGCTACAGAAAGAGGAGAAAAGGAGTGGTAGGGAGAAAAGAGACAACCCATTTCACCAGATTTCAATTTGCATGAAAATGTGTCTGTGAGCGCTGCAAGAAGGAGGCCGTGTGTGTGTGTGTGTGAGAGTGTGTGTGTGTGTGTGTGTGAGTGTGTGTGTGTGTGTGTGTGTGTGGGTGTGTGTGAGTGTGTATGTGTGTGTGTGTGTGTGTGAGTGTGTGTGTGTGTGTGTGAGTGTGTGTGTGTGTGTGTGTGTGTGTGTGTGTGTGTGTGTGTGTGTGTGAGTGTGTGTGTGAGTGTGTGTGTGTGTGTGTGTGTGTGTGTGTGTGAGGGTGTGTGAGTGTGTGTGTGAGCGCTGTGAGGAGTAGGCTGTGCCAGAAGCACGCCGTATAATTAGCGCTGTACCAGGCGCACGGTCCTGTGCAGAGTGGAGGTATAATTAGGCAGGGCTGTAATTAAGAGAGTGGCCTTCATCCTGAAGATCATGGTTAAGGCTGTATGTGTGTGTGTGTGTGTGTGTGTGTGTGTGTGTGTGTGTGTGTGTGTGTGTGTACGTGTGTGCGCGCGCGCTGCAGTACACCCGCACAGCACAGGAATCAGGGTGTCACTGATGACAGGGGAAAGAGCAGGCCTTTGTTTATCAAATACATCAGAGCCCAAATTAACACCGGCTCACAGCACGCACACACACACACACACACACGCACACGCACACGCACACGCGCACACGCACACATGCAAGCTCACACACACACAAACACACAAAGGGCTTCAAAAAAACATCAAAAAGTACAGAAAGACAAACTTTACTTTACCTCTCTTTTCTCAATTCCCACATCTCTCTCTCTCTCTCTTCACATTCTCTCTCTCTCTCTCTCACTCATTCTCTCTCTCTCTCTCTCTCACACTCATTCACTCTCTCTCTCTCTCTCTCTTTCTCTTCCTTCTCTGTCTCAGCTGCACCCGGTGTCTCTCCCAGAGGAGGGCCAGCTTGTCTTTCCTGTCTTCTAGCAGCAGAGCTGGAATAATGTGTGTGTTTTCAGTACACTCAGGTGAGATGCAGACTTCTTCCTTGACTGCTCTTTCAGTCCTGGGGGGGGGGGGCGGGGTTCAGGTCTGTGTGAGTCCACCCTTCCCTAAGGCCACTTAAAGGAGTCTAAAAGCTCTTACTCCACCCTTCTATAGGCCAATTAAAGGTCTTACTCCACCCTTCTGAAAGAGTCTTCTATAGGCCAATAAAAGGTCTTACTCCACCCTTCTGAAAGAGTCTTCTATAGGCCACTAAAAGGAATCTAAAAGCTCTTACTCCCCTTGCTTGGTTTGTTTTCATGTTTCATCTCTCTCTCTCTCTAGCTCTCCATTCCCTCTTTCTTCTCTCTTCTTTACTCATCTCTTGCTCTCCCTCCATCCATCCCTCTCTCTCCTCTCTCCCTCTCTGTCTGCGTCTCTGAGGATGGCCTGTGTTTGGTGCTCATAAAGGCCTGTGCTCTCCTGCTGATGAGTGTCCAGCAGCTCATTCAGTCGCTTCCATCCCACTCAAAGACTCTCGGCTCTCCTCCCGTTGCTCCGGGAAACGATGGATGACCCAGGTGAGCCCTTACTCATGGGCTGGATTTACAGTTCCCACACTCTGCACTGAAAAACTCCACGATTCACTTACATGCACTTACACACACCTCTGCCTTGAGTCACTGCCAAACATGGACCCAGCTCTAGAAATCATAAATACTTTACCCGGGATTTCCCCCCCCCAAAATGATATACACACACACACATACAAGCCCCCCACCACCACCCTCTTTCTATCACACACTCAAACACAAACAGAGATAAAGAAGAAGGAGGGAGAGAGAGCGAGATAGAAAAAGCGAGAGAGAGTGTGTGTGTGTGTGTGTGTGTGTGTGTATATGTGTGTCCTGGCGGCTACAGTGATGATTGTGAAGAGTCTGAGACACACTCTCAGTGCTCTGGGGTAAATTATGTGAATAATCTGTGGCCTTGTTGATGTGCTGCCTAGTGTGGGAGCCTCACACCTCGAGAGCCGCTGCCATTCAGACCACTCCGTCCCCCTAATCTGGGCTACTGCTCTGTGGATGGGGCCATTGAGCGGCTGCAGGGGCCAGTAGCCAATCATGACAGCGGGGCCCGCACGACTCAGAGAAGCCTGATGGCCGTAAGGACAGCGGGCCGTGTGACACTTACAGCCTGATGGCTTCTCCAGGCCCATAAAAGCCAGTGAATAAACACACACGTGGCGTGACACAGGTGCACACTCCGGCACGGGCAGGGAGGAGAGCAAGAGGGGGTGGGGGGGGGGTGGAGGGGGATACATGACAATCAATATTCAGTCACGGAGCTGAAGGCGCGAGGGGCTCTGATGAATCAGCGGCCAGCCAACACCGGCGCCAGGAGGTGAAGGCCGGCACACTCCTTTTATTCTTCAAGGATTACCCCCTCAATCAGAGGACGCTTAGTGTTCCCATTGCCTTCATATCTCTCTCTCCCTCACACACACACACACACACACACAAACACTGTCACACATATACACACACACACACACACACACACACACACTTTGCACAGGTACGCAGGTGCTGTGATGGATCCAGCCATGCCGCAGAGGAACACAATCACACCAACCAGCCACAACACAGAGGAACACGATCACAGCACGAGCCACAACACAGAGTGCCATCTAAGGGCTTTTAAACTCAATTCTAGAGTGATGAGCCTTGCAACTGCCAGCTAGTGGAGTTCCATCGTGGAACACACCATTTACCAGTCTGTGTGGGCACGTACTGGTGGAATATGGTGCACACCATTAACCAGTCTGTGTGGGCACTTACTGGTGGAATATAGTGCACACCATTTACCAGTCTGTGTGGGCAAGTGTTGGTGCAATACGCTTGAATGAAAATAAGAAGAAGATTAAAAGATGCCAACAAAAGCTAAAAGCAGCTGTAGCGGCGGCACATTGGGCAGTGCTCTCCATCTCTCCTGTAGCACACAGTATTGTCTATTCCCCCCCCCCCCCCCCCGAGCACACAGAGAGGGGCAGATAGGCCTGTATGGATGCCCCTACAGGGGGAGATGGAGCGCTCTGATTAGGGCTATCTCTGGGAGTGGGGCCTGACGGATGGAGCAAGTGGAGAAGCCGAGGGGGTAGAGGAGAGGAGGGGAGGGGAAGAGAAGGGGAGGATGGGGAAGAGGAGGGGAGGGTTGGGGAGAGGAGGGGAGGAGAGGGTTCTTGGTGTCCTGTGCGAATCAGTGGCTTATTAATGACTCCGTCAGGGGGGGGGGGTTAAAAATGGCGGTGTGAAGGCAGGCATCCGCGGGGGCAGACGGATGGGCGCTTCAGGAGAGAAAGAGCTCAGCAGAACACTTGGCTGGACGGCCATCTCTCACACGTCTGCTGCTGGACCGGAACAAAGACCCTCCTGCTCCTGCTCACACACTGGAGAAACACACACACATAGATACGACTTCACAACTACACACACACACTACTCATAGATAGGACCTCACAACTACACACACACACTACTCATAGATAGGACTCCACAACTACACACACACTACCCATGCTATAGATACAACTCCACAACTTCACAAACACTACCCATGCTATAGATTCGACTCCAAAACTACACAAACACTATCCATGCTATAGATACAACTCCACAACTACACAAACACTACCCATGCTATAGATTCGACTCCACAACTACACAAACACTACCCATGCTATAGATTCGACTCATATATACACGACTCTGCGACAGTCGTGATACAACTGCATATGAAAGACACTCTTTCGCCCCGGATCTACAACCGCTAACACACACACACACACACATTGCACTTGCATACAAGTGCGCGCGCACACACAAACGGATGGATATACATACGCAAAGGAGGCTAGGACACCAATCTTGGATTCCACCATTTATTTGAGTAAACCGAGCTGGTGACGGTTCGTATCCTCGTCTGACTTGTCAGTCCGACGGTCAAAAAAGCGCCGCTGGAACTAGGGGGAACATATATTTGGTTCTCAGCTTAATTACACTGGTGATTCCCTGTTATGGCTGTAGGGACAAAAGAAATTGTCTTGGCCAGACCACTTCAGTAAGATGTCTTTTGACAGGCCAGGGAATAGGATATATCAGATGGTTATTATTACAGTTATAAGTTAAGCACACAGTGAATACCGTGATTGTGTTTTCAGGGTTCATGTTGTGATCTGAGTTGTAATTGATTTTGGTGTATACACCTTTTTCATAAATGGTGCTGGCCTCTTCTCTATATACTGTATATTGACTTGTTCTGCTCAGGACAGTCTTGTCAGGTATGTGCATATGTGTGAACCTTGAGAGTGCTGATTGTTGTCAAGAGACTTTGAATTTAGATTATTTTCTTTATTTTTGTGAATGCCGTGTGGCATTAGATTTATGAAGTTGGGTTCCCTAATGTACCTTTTTGTGTTTGACTTATGGGTTTGTTGATCTTTTTGTGTTTGACTTATGGGTTTGTTGATCTTTTTGTGTTTGACTTATGGGTTTGTTGATCTTTTTGTGTTTGACTTATGGGTTTGTTGATCTTTTGAAAAGTTAATAAACCAATATAACTTCCAATCCTCACCCTAACTCTGAGCTTGTGACCATACCCACGTATAGACTGTAACCGGAGGCTCGGTCCGTCACAGACTCCACAACTACACACACAGTACTCATAGTTACGACTCCACAACTACACACACAGTACTCATAGTTACGACTCCACAACTACACACACAGTACTCATAGTTACGACTCCACAACTACACACACAGTACTCATAGTTACGACTCCACAACTAACCACACAGTATTCATAGCTATGACTCCACAACTACACACACAGTACTCATAGCTACGACCCCACAACTACACACACAGTACTCATAGTTACGACTCCACAAATAAAGAATCTTATCTTGTCATTCATTGTGGACATATCCCTTTTTTACCTCCGCCAAGGAGGTTATGTTTTCGCCCCTGTATGTTTGTTTGTTTGTCTGTCAGCAGGATTACGCAGAAACGCATGGACCAATTTCCATCAAACTTTGTGGGGAGATTGGGTAATATAATGGAAATAATTGATTAGATTTTCAGATGTCAAGGTCAAAGGTCAAGGTCACAAGGCGGAGGTTTGCATTCTCTGAATGCTCCCATTCTTGTTTGGTTTTGCAGTGACCCATAACTCCACTTACAAACAATTCTTGGTGTAGATGCTGTGGAGAAAAACAAATCTAAAAACCTCGCAAGTGGACATGAATTCTTTAAAAGACTGATCCAGAACTTGGTAGATTTATTTCTGTGTGCATCTTGTCCCTGCACTAGGGGTAAAGTTTTAGACTGAGAAGGATGGAGGGGGAGAGAGAAAGAGAGAAGGAAGGAGGGAGAGAGGGAAAGAGAGAAGGAGGGAGAGAGAGAAAGAAAGAGAGAAGGAGAGAGAGAAAGAGAGAGCGAGGGGGAAAGAGAAAGAGGAGAAGACCAAGAGGTTTTACTGAGGAGGGTGGAGGTTGGTTTGGAGGCAAAGTAGTTTCCTTTAACTCCTGGAAGAGTCCTTCTGCCCTCACCTACCCCTCAATGCCCCCCCCCCCCCCCCCCCCCCCCCCCCAACCTGGAAGACTCCTTCTGCCCTTCTCCTCTCCTGGCGTGAAAAATTGTGTCTGCATCTGACAGCGCCCCTCCCCCTCCCCGACATATTGCGGTTTATTTAGTGGCGCGGGTAGGCCATCTGTGCCGTGGGGCGGTGGTGGGGTGGGGTGGGGTGGGGGGGCATCAGGCTGGTGCGGGGTGCCCGCTCTGGGCAGGAGGGCTAGGGCTGGCTGCTCTGCCCCCGCTGGTCATTAGTCAAATGGGCTAATGAGAGAGAATACAAATGCCACCCCCCCCCCCACCCCCCTATCTGACAGGGGGAGTTTTGGAGGTGTCAAAGCCCCTGACCCTATAGCAGAACTGATGAGGGTGCCAAGCTATTTTCAGCCTCCTCTAATGACTGTGCCACTACCCAGACCAGACCATCCGTTTTCCTCCTTTGTCTAGTCTTCTCCTCTTCTTTCGCCCCTTTCTCTTCTTTCTTTCTTGCTTTCTCTCTTTATTTTATCCTCTTGAGTCCGTCCCCCCGGCTGCCTCTTCTTCACGGTGCTTCACAGAGGAGGGAGAGGTGGACTCATTTACTCCGGAGTGTATTATATTCACAGCAGCAGGGAGTAGTGGGCTGCATTCTCATGCACTGACAGTGGCGGATAATGGCACAGGATCCACAGTGACAGTCATGGGAGACAGTAGTATTTAAAGTATTATTTTAAGTCCTAAAATGAAGGAAAATAAAGCAACACGTTCAGTCGGGGGGATTACAATGAGAGGTTGGGAATGTGGTGAGCATGTTTTAAATGCAACACATTCAGGAAAGGGAGAGAGAGAGAAAATAGAGAGAGACAGGGAGAGGGAGAAAGAAAGGGAGAGAGAGAGAGAGGGAGAAAGTGAGGGAGAAAGAGAGAGAGGTGAAGAGAGGGAGAGAGGGAAAGGGAGAAAGAGAGAGAGATAAAAGAGGGAGAGATTGGCAGAGAGGGAGGAAAAAAAAGGGAGAGAGAGAGAAAAGGGGAAGTGTTTAGCGTGAGGGGAGAGGTGTTATTTTTCCATCTGGGTGACAAGCGGCCCTTGAAATGTGCCGGTGACTCTGGAGCCAGGAGCCTCTTCCAGCCTCACACAATCCACAACATTAGTCTTCCACAGAGACATACACTCCCACACACACACACACACACACACACTCACCCACACAAGTCCAGCAGTTCAGAGAGCAATAAGAAGCTACCCATTGAGAAAAAAAAATTATCATAGAACAGAACACACTACAACCCAGCATGAAAACATTTTTCTAGCCAACCAGGCCGGTGAGACACACACACACATACACACACACACACAAGCCAGCCCCAGGAACACACACCACCTCTGGAAAAGCTCTGGTCTACACCTCACTCAGTTACTTAAAAAGATCACCCAGAGTCATGGGAAGCATGCTTTTATAACAGCCTTTTATTTCACATCATTAGCATTAGTATTGTTGTTATTATTATAATTGTTATTACCATTAATGTTGTTATTATTGTAATTATTAATATTATTTGTATTACTATTATCATAGTATACCATGTTTCTAGGACATCTGCAGTGTTGGCAGTGTTTACCTAACTCAAAGCCCTGTGTGTTTCTTTGGTGTACCGGCCATGTTGATCCTGACTGCTGATCTGATCCTGACTGCTGATCTGATCCTGATCCTGACTGCTGATCTTATCCTGATCCTGACTGCTGATCCTGACTGCTGATCTGATCCTGATCCTGACTGCTGATCTGATCCTGACTCCTGATCCTGACTGCTGTTCTTGATTGCTGATCCTGACTGTTGATTTGGGTGCTGGCTAATGCAGTAACTGTGTCAGGGGTTTGCTGAGTAAAGTAGGCCACGCCTCAAAATATGATGGCCCATGTGTGAGCTAGTGGGCGAAAGCATGCAGTGTGTGTGTGTCTACATGTGAGTGTGTGTGTATGGCAGCAGCTGACCAAGGCCTGCTGGTTGTGTGTGTGTGTGTGTGTATGAAGCATGGGGCAAGCATGTGTGTTGGCTCCAGCTAATAAAAGCCTGTGTGTGAGTGTGTGTGGTGGAAGGCGTGTTGGCTCCAGCTGATGAAGGCCTGGCATGAATGTGTGTGTGCACGTGCGTGTGTGTGTGTGTGTGTTGGCTCCAGCTGATGAAAGCCTGCCGTTAAATTGCGTGTACCGGATGGGCCGCAGCAGAAGGCGCAATTACACAAATCCCCTCTTAATTAGCGGTTCTGTGGGCTTGCTAACCTGCCACGAAGGGGCAATGGCACACGTCTGTGTGTGTGTGTGTGTGTCTACAGTGAGTGCACTCGCTCACAGGACCTGGCTGGCAGCAGCAGGTCAGATGGCAGAGAGCCTGTCTGTGTGTGTGTGTGTGAGTGTGTGTGCGCATGTGAGTGTCTGTGTATGAACTGCATCAGGTCAGATGCCAGAGAGTCTGTCTGTGTCTGCGTGCGTGTGTGTGTTTGTGTATGAACTGCAGCAGGTCAGATGCCAGAGAGTCTATCTGTGTCTGCGTGCGTGCGTGTGTGTATGTGTATGAACTGCAGCAGGTCAGATGCCAGAGAGCCTGTCTGTGTGTGTGTGTGTGTTTGTTTGTGTAGCAGCAGGCCAGATGACATAGAGCCTGTGTGATGCTTCCTCCCCTGAACACAAAATGAGGGACACGCAGCCAATACTCAAACCAACACACACAGCCAACACTCTCACACACACAGTCAACAGCCTTACACACATACACACAACCCCCACATACACAGACAACACTCTCCCACACACACACAGCCAACACCACCCCCTAAACACACATAGCCAACACTCTTACACACACAACCAACACTCTCCTCACCGTCTCCTCTCTCTCTCCACCTCTCTGATCCTTCTCTCACCCAGACCCCTTCATTCTTCTGTTTTTCTCTCTCCCTCTCTGTCCTTTCCACTCCTCTTTCTCTCTGACCCCTCTGCCCTTCTCCCCGTTGCCCCGTGTGTTCGTGTGTGTGTGTGCGTGTACTGCAGCTCGGTGGTTGCCATGGCGTCCAGGGAGGGCACGGTGGTTATTGAGCTCTCTGTGTTTCGCGATGGCGGGTGATGTAAGGTGGCACCTCACGCCGTGAGTAATGAGCACTGCTCGGGCCGTGCCAGGCCGATGCCAGGCGGACGAGAGACGCAGCGCGGCGTGGTGCGGACGGCAGGCTGAGGAGGCCCCCCAGCAGTCAGCGGCGCGGCCAATGCCCATCCGTCACCGTCCTAAAGCCCGCCCGCCCACACCACTCCACCCTCCCTCATTACGCACGCTAATCAGCGCTACATTAGTCTCCCGATGACACGTTTGTGTGTGTGTGTGAGTCTGTGTGTGATAGGTGACGTGCCAAAGCTGCCTGTGTAAGCACACACAGATGCCTATGTATGTGTGTGTGTGTTTAGTCTGTGTGTTTGTATTGTGTTTATGTTTGTGTTGTTCTGGCTGATTGTGTTATTATCTGCTTTTGTGAGTTGTCGAGCGAGTTGTTAGAAGTCATGCGATTAGAGTGTCTGGCATGGACCCGTGCAGTAGGGGCCTGTGGAGTAGTTTATCACCGTGGCCCTCACCAGATGCCTGGTGACTGCGGTTGACTTTTAGTTGATTAAAAAGCCTAAATGAATAATACTGAGTGTGTGTGTGTTCGTCCATTCTTTTGTGCTGATTTGCATCTGGGTCCTGCGTTCGGCTGTAATGGATGACGGCGCTCTGAGGCTCCCGGTCTAGTTTAGGAGGGCAGTCATTAGGCCCCAGCCACAGCCCAGCCTGCAGGGGGCCCCTTGCCCACCCCGTGCCCGCCCCGCGCCCACCCCGCGCCCACAACGACTTCATTTCCAGAAGCTCATTGTGGCTTTAAATCACACTATGTATTAGAGGCTCATTAATTACCATCTTAACGAGGGTGTGGACCCATTAAAAGATCTTTAAGGCACATTCGGCCATAAATCTCGTTAAATCATATTTAATGGCTGGAATTTTGGGGGAAATATTTTTATCAAGTTCTAATTAGACGTGCGATAACAAAAGCCTTTGCCCGCACACGCGAGCCGAGCGAGACATGGGGCGAGACAAGAAGCCATCCATTGGGGCTCCGTCGTTGTCACGTAGCGCGGTGTCACGCGGCGTCACTGAAGACGGATGGCGCTCCGCACTTATTCTGGGATGGGAGATGGACAGCTGAGCGATGGCGCTTGGCACCGCGATTAGGCCCTGCTGCCATGTGCTGCTCGTAACTCACGGGCACAGGGGCCCCGTCTCGCTCAGCCTGTGCAAGGGCATGTGTGTGTTGGGCTAAAGGAAACGCATCCACATCTTGGTAAGGGCTGTGGACATCACAGCTCTGCATGTTTTGTGTGTGTGTGTGTGTGTGTGTGTGTGAGAGAGTGTGGGTGTGTGTGTGTGTGAGAGAGTGTGGGTGTGTGTGTGTGTGTGCATGTGCAAGGGCATGTGTGTGTTGAGCCAAAGGAAACGCATCCACATCTAAGAGCACGAAGAAAGCAAGGCTCTCTCCTAATAGTAATTCTCCCCTTTTTTGAGTACATTACATTTAAATATTTACTTTCAATATTAAATTGATTGAATAAAGAAGAACCTGTATTCAGAAAAGTTTGAAATTCCAATCTCTCTTTGCTCTCTGGAACTTTCTAGCTTCTGCAGGAGGGAGTTTTCAATCTGTCTGGCGTTTCCATACAGCGCACAAGCATAAATCACTGGAGGCTTTTTGGGAGAGAGTGTGTGTGTGTGTGTGTGTGTGTGTGTGTGTGTGCGTGCAGTCTCTTATACCTCGTCGTTAGCCCCACGGCCTTGGCTTACTTTCAGACGCTCAGAACATTTTTATTGAGCTGAAAATTGCACGGCTTAAATCGTGTACCATCCCAAGTAAAACACTGCAGTAAATCTGTCCTGCGTCCGCACCCCCATCAGATATCCATACACAATTCATTTAGATCAATTTGGCCCATGCTAAAGAGGACCAAGGTGAAGCCACTCTGGGCTCCTGCTTATAAGAGTGCAGATGTGGGCGCCTGGGTGGCAAAGCTCTTCATCAAACCTCTAGTCCAAGGAGAGCCACCCAGGCGTGACGCACACACACTTAGCTGTCACACACACACACACACACACACACTTAGCTGATGGGCTCCATGTCTCTCCCCCAGCCCTGGTGTTTTCTGAGCCTTGAGCCTGAAGTGCTCCTGCGTCGTAAAATACGACTTCACTCACAGAGGAGTGTGTAGGAGCTGCATGGCTGATTGAGATTAACACAGAAATTACGTCTGCCTGAGATTATAACAGAAATTACGGCTGAAATGTCTGCAGCCGTACCTGTGAGCCCAGTGCAGACCCGTAGGGTAGACCCAGGCCAGAGCTGTGAGCCATCTGGGGCAGCCCCCCCCCCCCACCACCACCACCACCACCACCAGTCATGAGCAGGATGACGGGGAAGAGTCAGTGAGGAGCGTTGCACCCTGGGAGATAAGATGGAACTTTTGTTTGAAACCTGATGAGAAGCTTCTTAATGAAAGTGCTGCGCCAAAAATAATCTTTTTTCTCCCTGTTAGTCAATCAAAAGATGTGCGGCTGGTGGGGGGGGGGGGCTTGACGACAAAGGGAGGAGAAAGAAAAGTCATTTTACATAATCAGGCAGCGCCATCTGGAACAATTAACGGAATACCACAGAACTCGGCGGATCAGTCATACGGGCTTATTAAAGATCCAGAATTATACAAGTCATAAATCCTTGGGAAAACGAAGCGTACCTCTGCCTGTCATCACTATTTTAACTTCAAATACGCTGGGATGCTCGATAAGGTTGAAAGAGGAGATTAATATATGCAAATTACGCCAAGCATTTAAAAGCTCCCCAACAACTGTCTCCCTTCTTCTTTTTTCCCTCCTCTTATTATGGGCCTCTATGTTTTATTCATAACCAACTCACCTGTCATTTCATAAGCTCCAATATTATGGGCTTATTATTAAACAGGGAAGAGGCGCTTTAATTGGAAAGCTCCATTGCATTTTCCAATTATTTGGAGCAAATTAAAAAAAAAAAAAAAAAACACTCATACACAGACACACACACACACACAATCACACACAGATGCACCACCTTTAATAAGACACCTAATATCAGTTCCAGGAAATCAAAAATCATTGTCACTGTTCTGCCATGATATTTTGGAAACCAAAGTTAATTTTGAATCCTTCTCGGCACGTCCCTCTCTTCCTCTCCGTCGTCATCAGCGGATGAACTGTCTCTTAATTGAACTTCTGCTAATGGATTGGGAAATAATTGAGCACCATATTAGGTTAGATCACAGTCAATGTCAGGATACTTTTGATTTATTCAATAGATATGTTAATGTATGATTTTTTATTAGATTTACTATTTTATTAGGAGAAAATGGGAGAATGCTTTATTCATCCACTCGACAGAAATGTGAAGAATCCTTAGCAGTTCCCTGTGTGTGTAGCTTTGCTGCCCTGATGATACAGTAATGAAACAGCAATGGCAATATGGGGAGAGAGTGTGAAGGTACAACGAAACTGAGGATAAAATTAATTTCAGCATTTTCACAGACATCGGAAATGTTCATTTAAACACTTAAACAGACACACACACACACACACAAACACACACACACACACATGCACACACACATGCACACACACACACACACACACACACACACACACACACACACACACACACACACACACACACACACACACACACACACACACACACACACACACACACTCAATTTTCTTTTCAAATTCTGCTGTACTGGTGGATTCTCTGCTCCATCAGGAAAACAATGGGGAGTAATTGGCAAAGGAAGCCTTGCCTTTCACACATCAAACACTCAAGGATAAAAAACAAAAGCTAAAGGTTGGGGCGTCTGAATGGAGTACAGTAAAGGAAAGCAAAGCCAGGGCTGTCAGGAGGAAGGAGAGGCAGGAATCAGTGTGAATTAGTTTCTCATATTCCGCTGATGAATGTCAGAAGCAGCAGCACCTCCTACCAGTACATCATGTGGCTAATACTGACAGACCCTCCACACAATAACACTCTCTCTTTCTCGGACCCATTCTCCCTTTCTCTCACTCACTCTTTCTTTCTTTTTTTATTTTCTCTTCCTCCTTCCTTTTATTCCTCCTAGATTTCTTATCTTTCATGATCTGTCTCTTTCAGACTTTCATGGAATCTCGTCTCTCTTTTTTGTTTCGTTTTTATTTCTTTTCTGTATCTTTTGGTATCTCTCTCTTTCTCCCTCTCTCTCTCTCCTCTCTCTCCATCTCTCTCTCTCTCCCTCTCTCTCTCTCTCTCTCCTCTCCAGCCCTTTCCTCACTGGCTCTCCTCTTTTTCTGTGTTTTGTTGGGAAGTGACGGAAGGTTTAATTGGGAAAGCAGGCAATTCATCAATCCTAAAGGAGCTGCCGCCACTGGCCTGACAGTGCGCACATGGTTTTAGAGCAACTCCAACCTGGCCAGCTGTCAGCAAGCTCCGCACCACGCCACACACACACACACACACACACACACACACACACACACACACACACAACACACACACACACACACACACACACACACACACACACACACACACACACACACACACACACACACACACACACACACACACACATACTCACACACAGAGGGATATAAATGCAGGCACAGGATCTGATACACAGCCTTCTCTTTTTTTTTTTTTTTACACACACACACACACATACATATATATATATATATATATATATACAATTAACAAATATCTGTCTAATATATTTGGACTCTTAGACTGCTGCTGTGATCAGGTTCTTCTGTCAGAGCAGTCACACAGCAGGGAAATGCTAAAGCTGATGGCTGAAACTAGCCCCCAATCTCCAGCCAAACTAAACAATATGCACAATATATGCTATTACTATTATTAACGCTGTTTGGGATTATTCTGTGAAAGAATATATGAAGAATATATGAACTCTACACATTCTGACATCCTTTGTTTTTGTTGTTGTTGTTCTAATTGTTTATGGATTAAGGAATCACGAAGGACCACAATCACACACAAACACACACACACACACACACACTCTGCCGATTGGACAATGACCGGTATACCAGAAGTCTCAGCCTGCCTTTGCATGAGTGTCAATCAAATGCTGTTCCCATGGTGACAGGCCAAGCCGTGCGCTCCTGCCTGTGTTAATGTCTATGGGCATGTGCCACAGATGATCACTGAACAGCTGTTTTACATCCAGGCTGGTCTCACTGAGCTGCTGCTGCTGAGCAGGGTTAAAGCAGCATTATAATAATTATAAAGATGAAAAGATAAAAGTTATCCAACCTACAGAGGTCTAATCCCACCTGCGTGCTTCTCAAAGCAGAGCAGAGGATGCCAAGACTGGCGACGAGACAGCCTGTGCCGGCGGCACGGTACACACACACACACACGTCTTTACCACATGGTGTCTCTCTCCCGCCAGATAAGGCCAACAGAGAGAGCTTCTCCTGCAGACTGTGTGTGCTTGTGTGAGGGTGTGTGCTTGTGTGAGGGAGTGTGTCTCTGTGTGTGTGTGTGTGAGTGTGTGTGTGTGTGTGTGTGTGTGTGAGGGTCTGCACCATCTTCTATCTGCGAGGCTGGGCGTGTTTGCACTGTATTTCTCTGTCTTCAGGAAATAGTAAATGAGCTTGAGAGAGGAGCGGGGAGGAGAAGAGAGGAGCGGGGAGGAGAGGAGAGGAGAGGAGAGGAGAGTGGAGGAGCGGAAAAGAGAGGAGAGGAGAGGAGAGGAGAGGAGAGGAGAGGAACGGGGAGGAGAGGAGCAGGAGAGGAGAGGAGCAGGAGCGGAAAGGAGAGGAGAGGAGAGGAGAGGAGAGGAGAGGAACGGGGAGAAGAGGAGCAGGAGAGGAGAGGAGCAGGAGAGGAGAGGAACGGGGAGGAGAGGAGCGGGGTCCGCCTGATAAATCATTAGCGGCTGGCACATGCTAAATGTTCTCCAGCGGCCCCCGCAAAGGCTCCTGGGGAATCGGCGCTCACGCACCCCGCTCCCCAAGCCAGCCCACAGGAGGACTAGAGAGGAGATTCAATCCCCACTTCAATCCGGCACAGAAGAAAAGAGATTGATTTACACAGTAAATCTGAGTGTTGAACACACACACACACACACACACACACACACACACACACACACACACACACACACACACACACACACACACACACACACACACACAGGAATAGACGGCCGGCAGAAGCACAAAGAGAAAGTGGATTAGAGAGGGAGTTCTCTTGTGATATTATCATTGCTGTTTGAACACACAGTTAGAATATGATGACGATGTGGTGTATCATGTATCACATATATGCCTTACCTGATATGGTGTACAGGCCGTCTGAGTGCAGGCGCTCGTAGACGGGTCCAGTCTTAGTCAAACTGGAGGCCAATGATGATGATGTTTGCCTGAACGACAGCAACAGACAACATCGTACAATAGGTACATTAAAATACATAAATAGATCAGTCTTACTATGTTCTACATACAGGCATTTTATCAGTCTTTTTTTGTTTTTCAAACTGCTCTGTCTTTCTCTGTTCTTCTGTGGAAAGCACTCTTTCTATGTTTTTTGTTGTTCTTATTTGTATTATTGTGCTCATTATTATTCCTGATGTTGTTGTTATTATTTTAATTATTGTTATTCTCATCTGGAGCAGATCCTTTTGTTCTGGTCTAGTGCCTTCTGAAATGCCTGGTGAAATGGTGATCAACGTAAGCCGGATCACGAATGGCCTGAACGGTGTGGTAAACCCCCAATATTGGAGTTATTGCAGTGTGTTACACATTACACACACACACACACACACACACACACACACACACACACACACACACACACACACACACACACACACACACACACCCCACACAGTGGCCTGAAGGGTGTGGTAGACCCCCAGCACTGGAGTTATCGTGGTGTGTTCCACAATACGTGCTGTATGTGCGGGCTAAGAAGATTAATATACAATAAGCAAGGCATTCACATTCATACCCTCACACACACACACACACTCACACATAGCATTCACATTCATACCCTCACACACACACACACACACACACACACATATACACAAACACACACACACACACACACACACAGCATTCACATTCATACCCTCACACACACTCACACACAGCATTCACATGCAGATCCAATGCATCATGGGGATTAGGTAACCAGGCAAACACAACCTCAAGCCCATATCTTTCATTACCCCAGGTGTCACACACACACACAGACACACACAGACACACACACACACACACACACAAACACACACACACACACACACACACACACACACACACACACACACACACACACACACACACACACACTCACACACAGTTTGAGCCTTATTCAAAGTGGAAGATTAATGGTTGTCATGATGACTCTGATCTTAAAACCAAACCTCCATCTGAGGTCAGACAGCCTTAGGGGGGTGGGGAGCGGCTGTACAACCCCCCCCATGAAGTGATCCCATGTTTGGTGTGTTGTGACTGTGAAAGCCAGGCTGGTCTGCATGGGGTGGTAAAATGGTCAACTGAGGGTCATACATCTCTGTAAAATGGACTGTGAGTCTCCTGTGGGTCCCACTGTAAGGGAGGACTGACATACACAGGACATTGAACCCTAACGCTACACCCACCCCTTCCCACCCCCCGGCACCCCCCCAGGACACACACCACGCCCTGCTAACCCTCACGCTGCTCAGCTGCATGCCTCTAATGTGGCTATTGATCTCTCCAGCAGTGACTGAGGAGAGAAACACAGTTCAAACATGACGACCCAATCTACTGCGTGTGTGTGTGTGTGTGTGTGTGTGTGTGTGTGTGTGTGTGTGTGTGTGTGTTTGTTTGTGAATGTGTGTGTTTCTGTGTGTGTGTGTGAGTGTGAGTGTGTCAGACACAGCGGGATGCAGCTCAGATGTCTTCCTCATACATGTATTGACTTGCAGGGCTGCTGTGTGGTGTTGCCTCCGTTCCTCCACTCCCAGTGCAGGAGGCAGAGGCAGAGACTGAGGCTGAGGCTGATGCTGAGGCTGAGGCTGAGGCTGATGCTGATGAGAGGCAGAGGCTGAGGCTGAGGCTAAGGCTGAGGCTGAGGCTGAGGCTGAGGCTGAGGCTGAGGCTGAGGCTGAGGCTGAGGCAGAGACTGAGGCTGATGCTGAGGCTGAGGCTGATGCTGAGGCTGAGGCTGAGGCTGATGCTGAGGCTGATGCTGATGAGAGGCTGAGGCTGAGGCTGAGGCTGAGGCTGATGCTGAGGCTGAGGCTGAGGCTGATGCTGATGCTGAGGCTGAGGCTGAGGCTGAGGCTGAGGCTGAGGCAGAGCCTGGGGCACAAATGAAGCGTGCAGTAGTGCACTTCATGGACACAGCGCACTCGCTCTCTCCATCAATCATGCTATCATGAATTACTCTCTCTGACACACTCCCAGCAATCGATAAACACACACACACACACACACACACACACACACACACACACACACACACACACACACACACACACACACACACACACACACACACACACACAGATGGAAACAGCAGATTTTAAACACTGGGAAAGACTGCAGGATCTGCACTTACATGACACTGACATCTCTTGCAACTGTTGATACACAGCCGAGATACATCAATATCAAGTACGTCAGACCCAAACAACACACACTGAAGCCCTAA
>NC_137913.1:9519276-9529276 GCF_963457725.1 Sprattus sprattus | reverse complement strand
TGTTTGAGTACGGCCCCTTACATATGCAATAAAGTGACTACATGTAGCAGTATTTGAAGATGGCCCCTTACATATGCAATAAAGTGACTACATGTAGCTGTGTTTGAGTACGGCCCCTTACATATGCAATAAAGTGACTACATGTAGCTGTGTTTGAGGACGGCCCCTTACATATGCAATAAAGTGACTACATGTAGCAGTATTTGAAGATGGCCCCTTACATATGCAATAAAGTGACTACATGTAGCTGTGTTTGAGTACGGCCCCTTACATATGCAATAAAGTGACTACATGTAGCTGTGTTTGAGGACGGCCCCTTACATATGCAATAAAGTGACTACATGTAGCTGTGTTTGAGTACGGCCCCTTACATATGCAATAAAGTGACTACATGTAGCTGTGTTTGAGTACGTCCCCTTACATATGCAATAAAGTGACTACATGTAGCTATATTTGAGGACGGCCCCTTACATGTGCAATAAAGTGACTTCATGTAGCTATGTTTGAAGACGGCCCCTTACATATGCAATAAAGTGACTACATGTAGCTATGTTTAAGGGAAGGCCCCTTTCATAAGCAACATCACCTCAAACCTCAACCTCACCCTTACATCACCTCAAATTGACGTCTCTGTTTTTGGCTTGATAATAACGTCATGGTACTGTGTATTGTGTATGTTGGTGAGGTACAGCACACAGCTCATACTGCATTTCCATCTTAGTCCCTCAAAGCCAGGATGCATGCTGGGTAGGAGTGTGGGGTGTGTTTAGATAGGATCAGAGCATTCCTAACCTCACCCTGGGCGCGTGCTGTGAATATGCAGTTGCCTGGGTGGAGAAGAAGGAGGAAGGGGAGACGCAGCAGGAGAAACCTGTGTGGAGAAACAGGAGGGCAACAGAAGCAGGAGAACAGAAGCAGAAGGAAGAGAAGGAGGGGGGCTCTATGTATAGAAGCAGGAGATCCCTGTGTAGAGGAGCAGTAGAGTCCTGTAGAGAAGAAGGAGGGGCAGTAGAGTCCTGAAGAGAAGAAGGAGGTGCAGTAGGAGAAAGTGGAGCTGTAGAATCCTGTAGAGCAGAAGGAGGAGCAGTAGAGTCTTGTAGAGAAGAAAGAGGTGCAGGAGGTGCAGTAGAGTCCTGTAGAGAAGAAGGAGGGGCAGTAGAGTCCTGAAGAGAAGAAGGAGGGGCAGTAGAGTCCTGTAGAGAAGAAGGAGGTGCAGTAGAGTCCTGTAGAGAAGAAAGAGGTGCAGGAGGTGCAGTAGAGTCCTGTAGAGAAGAAGGAGGGGCAGTAGAGTCCTGTAGAGAAGAAGGAGGGGCAGTAGAGTCCTGTAGAGAAGAAGGAGGAGCAGTAGAGTCCTGAAGAGAAGAAGGAGGAGCAGTAGGAGAAAGTGGAGCTGTAGAATCCTGTAGAGAAGAAGAAGGAGCAGGAGGGGCAGGAGAGTCCTGTAGAGCAGAAGGAGGTGCAGGAGGGGCAGGAGAGTCCTGTAGAGCAGAAGGAGGTGCAGGAGGGGCAGGAGAGTCCTGTAGAGCAGAAGGAGGAGCAGGAGGAGCAGTAGAGTCTTGTAGAGCAGAAGGAGGTGCAGGAGGGGCAGGAGAGTCCTGTAGAGAAGAAGGAGGAGCAGTAGAGTCCTGTAGAGCAGAAGGAGGTGCAGGAGGGGCAGGAGAGTCCTGTAGAGCAGAAGGAGGTGCAGGAGGGGCAGGAGAGTCCTGTAGAGCAGAAGGAGGATCAGTAGAGTCCTGTAGAGAAGAAGGAGGAGCAGTAGAGTCCTGTAGAGAAGAAGGAGGAGCAGTAGAGTCCTGTAGAGAAGAAGGAGGAGCAGTAGAGTCCTGTAGAGCAGAAGGAGGAGCAGGAGGAGCAGTAGAGTCTTGTAGAGCAGAAGGAGGTGCAGGAGGGGCAGGAGAGTCCTGTAGAGCAGAAGGAGGTGCAGGAGGGGCAGGAGAGTCCTGTAGAGCAGAAGGAGGTGCAGAAGGTGCAGTAGAGTCCTGAAGAGAAGAAGGAGGATTCTGCATTGAAAAGCAAGAGACTAGGAACTCCACACAGAGAAGTGGGAGAAGAGGGCGAGCTCCGTGAGGAGAAGATGAGTTTTGATGTTAATGCAGAATAGAGAGTGTGTGATCTCAGCAGGCAGTATAGAGACTGCGATGGGGAGGGGGGGGGGGGGGGGGGGGGGTCGTAGCTAAGGGGTGCAATTTATTCTCCCCCCTCTGTCTCCCCGAGTTGAAAGTGGGCTTCAAAAGAGCGAAGGATTAGCTGAAATGGTTAAAGGGGGTGTGAGGAGCGAAGCCTCACTGAGATCGTTCCGAGACTTCAAACACACTTCAGCTGCCCATTCTCCCCAAAAATACCCAAACACACCAAACACAGGCACACACTAACACAGCACACAGCACACACTAACACAGGCACACACTAACACAGGCACACACTAACACAGGCACACACTAACACAGCACACAGCACACTAACACAGGCACACACTAACACAGCACACAGCACACAGCACACAGGCGCTCATTACCGCAACACACCAGCTCACCGTTCTGGAGAGCACTGGCCCCTTTTCAAAGCAAACTCAGACGTGGAAGAGAGAGAGAGTGAGAACGTGTGTGTGTGTGTGTGTATGTGGGTGTGTGTGTGTGTGAGAGTGAGCTCTTTGAAGGCCCCGGTCCGGACACACTCCGTTTTTGCATTAGTTGCATGTGCAGAATGCTCAATGGGGTATTTCTCTCTCTCTCTTTCTCTCTCTCTCTCTCTCCCTCTCTCCTTCTTTCTCTCTCTGTCTCTCTATCTCTTTCTCTCTCTCTCTCTCCATCTCTTTTTCTTCACCTGTCTTCCAGTACTATGGAAGTAGACCTGTCTTAGATAACTCCTCTCTCTCTCTCTCTCTCTCTCTCTCTCTCTCTCTCTCTCCCTCGTTCCCTCCCTCTCTCACACATGCATGCTTTTCCTTCACCTGGGTACCCGTTCTTTGAATATTACTAAACCTCCTGAGGACACTGTCTGCTCTTTCTGTCTCTGATAAACTGAAAAACACACTGATTCAGTTAAACCTCAAACCAATGTGTAACACTCACGTCACGCTAATTCAGTTAATACCTCAGTCACGTCACACTGATTCAGTAATACCTCACTCATGTCACACTGATTCAGTAATACCTCACTCATGTCACACTGATTCAGTAATACCTCACTCACGTCACACTGATTCAGTAATACCCCACTCACATCACACTGATTCAGTAATACCCCACTCATGTCTAACTGATTCAGTAATACCTCACTCACGTCACACTGATTCAGTAATACCTCACTCACGTCACACTGATTCAGTAATACCCCACTCACATCACACTGATTCAGTAATACCCCACTCATGTCACACTGATTCAGTAATACCTCACTCACGTCACACTGATTCAGGAATACCTCACTCATGTCTATCTGAATCAGTAGTACCTCACTCACGACACACCGACACACATATCTTAAACCCATGTGTAATACTCACACTGATACACTGCATGTAAAGGGTTATTTGCTATAATATTTTTGAAATAAAGTGGTGTTTTGTTTCGTTTAAGCATGGCTCTGTGGCGGAGGTCTCCTACCTGTGCTGAGTAGGCCCATCTAAGGTCATGGAGGCCAGTGTCAGGCTGGGCGTCTGGCTGGTTGGCTGAGGGAGGTCTCCCATCCTGTACCAGATACTCATCCCATTCAGCTCCCTGCAGGGGAAACAAGCATTAGGGGGGCATTCATCTTTCACAGACGCTTCAGATGAAACCTTAAAACACACACACACACACACACACACACACACACACACACACACACACACACACACACACACACACACACACACACACACAAGTGCGTGCGCTCAGCCTCAGCTCGGTGCATAAACAAGCCCACGCTATGAAATATACATGCAATAATACGCGTAACCCACCCCCAACATTTATAAGGGGGAGAGCTTGCAAACGATAAGCGATGGTGTGTGTATGTGTGTGTGTGTGTGTGTGTGTGTGTGTGTGTGATTGTGTTTGTGTTTGTGTTTGTGTGCGTTAGCTGTATCTCTTGGGCACCATAAACACTAGCTGGCAGGACATCTATGCAGCTCAGTCTGTGTGTGTGTGTGTGTGTGTTTTTGAGTGTGTGTGTGGTGACTGTGTGTGTGTGTGTGTGTGTGTGTGTGTGTGTGTGTGTGTGTGTGTGTGTGTGTGTGTGTGTGTGTGAGAGAGAGACAGAGATGCCTGCAGCGGGCTGAAGGCAGAGACAGCTACGAGCCACGAGGCTTTCAAACGCTCCACCCGTGGGGATTCCATAAACCAATCAGAACGCCAGGCGGACAGCACGCCGAGCACTTAACCTGGCCTCAAAGCACCCGCTAACAAACATAGCTTCAGGATGTTTACCACATAAACACACACAACATCTCAACATTACAAATGATGAAATACTCAAAGAGAATGCCAATGAGTGCAAAGACTCATATCAAACACACACACACATACACACACACACACACACACACACACACACACAGATACACTTGCAAAACAGGGATGCACTTATTTCAACAGTTTACTGGACTTAATAGTGGTTAAACACAAGCAAAAATATCATAGACATTTTTTCTGTGGCTATATCGAGAATGTATGTGAAGTTTGGGTTTTGGGTACGACGAAGGCATAATTACTGGGGTTTACTCTATAAGTGTGAGGTGACTGGGGTTTACTCTATTAGTGTGAGGTGACTGGGGTTTAGTCTATAAGTGTGAGGTGACTAGGTTTAGTCTATAAGTGTGAGCTGATTGGGGTTTAGTCTATAAGTGTGAGGTGACTGGGTTTAGTGTCGGTTTGGGATCTTACCCTATAAGTGTGAGGTGACTGGGGTTTAGTCAAAATTTTAGGTGACTGGGATTTACTCTATAAGTGTGAGGTGACTGGGTTTAGTGTCGGTTTGGGATCTTACCCTATAAAGGTGAAGTTACTGGCCGTGTGTTTGGAGCGGCCAATCTGAATCTCACACACGGCTGTCGCAACAGAGAGACGAGGAGCGAACTTCACACACAGCCTCTTCTTCCTCAGAGCAGGTTCCTCTGGAGAGAGAGAGAGAGAGAGAGAGAGAGAGAGAGAGAGATGGCCGAGAGGCACTGAAATACACTACTGTTACAGTTACATTATACTACTTCTACACAAATACACACCACTGTTACAGGAATATATTATACTACTTCTACACAAATACACACCACTGTTACAGAAATATATTATACTACTACTACACAAATACACACCACTGTTACAGAAATATATTATACTACTTCTAGACAGATACACACTACTGCTTCACAAATACATTATACTACTTCTACACTGATACACACTACTGTCAGACATTTATATCATATTTAGGGTTGTCAAAATAACGTTTATTCTGACTGACTAATTATAGAAAAATAACCCGTCAAAAGCATTCTTTACAGATTAATCGCAGTCTACGATGCCCCTTGACCTCATATGTAAACGGCTCAGCGTTGGCCCTAGTGGATGGATTAGAGTAGTGCATTGCAGTAACAGTTTGTATTTTTCCCACTGCGTGCTTCTGATGTGGAGCTAGTATCGATGTTTTGGGCTTATATTATACCTTCACCCAGGTACTATTGTTAGACACTATTATTATACCTTCACACAGGTGCACACTGCTGTTAGACACTTATATTATATTCTTATACGGCTCTTCAGAATGCTACAGAATGTTCCTTCGAATTGAATGGGCCAGTCCAACATTCGAAGGTTGGATAATTCTAGATAGCGAGAGCTGAAAATGAATAATGACTGCTGACATTGGCAACTGGTTATGTGCTTCTGATTCATGTCTTTCATTTTATTCCACAAGTAGTCAATTCACTTATTTGAACAGAAATTCATTGTAATTTGAAGTCAGTAGGCAATATGTTGCTACGCAACAACTGCGACATTAACGTTCCATTTACGTGAAGGACTAATTTTTTCAGTGAAACTTTCAAATGAAATGGCAAAAACAAAATCATTCATAATAAATATTTGGAGAATTTTATTTTATCGTTTTGGCACCAAACCATATAATTAGCAGGATAATGTATAGTCTGCTGGTCATTTAAATTAAACAAAATCCCTTCATGGCGATACATCGTCCTGTCGGGATTTTATTTTCGAGAATGACCGGACCATACATTTTCCCTTAACTATTGCACAGACACACACTACAGTACTTTTACACAATTAACATGATACTATTCAGTACATAAATGACACTACACTAGCACTGCACACTGCTCTTAAAAATTGACAAAGAAACATTCAGAGCTAAGCTACTTTATATTGATTTTAATAGCTATGTTATTTTACAAATTTTAATATTACAGAATTAAACTCTTAGATTCAATTTACATTATACTATTCAGTAGATTTAATAGATTCAATTTAAATAACTAGCATTCTAAAACAAGGGTAAGGAAATAGATGAAATGTGGCAGCTTAGCTCAAAGACATCACCCTTCTATTTCCGTGGCATTTATTTGGGTGGTGGAGCTCAGGAATAAACTGTGTGCATTTAGAGGGCGTATAAAATAGATACGTGTGTGTGATATTAGCAGTTACCGTGAAACAGAGTGATCTATCAGAGTAAGGTCCTGTGTTGAGAATGTTTCAGCCCTGTAGACATGGTGATTTCATTCAGCATGGTGTCTAATTCAGTCTGGAGAATAACTGCGTGGCGTTTTCCATGAGTTGATTGAGTGTAAGAGGCGATATAGTGGCTGTGGTATCCATTAAACATGGTTTCACACCATAAAGCAACGCACTATAGCAGAAGACCAACAAGCCTTCATCTTCCTTTTATCCATTCCAGCCGAACCCAGCACAACCCTCCAGCCAAGCCTCTATGCTCTCCCCCGTATTGCTTCTGAGCCCATCCCATTCAGTCTGTCAGAGCGCAAACAAGTGCACTATAAATGCAATAATAATGAAAATAATAAACATGCTGTCCTGCTCTCAAAGCCGGAGTATTATTACAGCCTCAGAGATGCGCGGAGAGAGACCGGGGGTCTGCAGTGCTCACAAAGCACTAAACCAACGGGGAATGCATTTCATTAATATTAGATAAGCGCCACTCCTCCCAAATATATACATAAATAAATAAGGCGCTCATAAAGAAGAATGCAGCCATGGCGGTGGCCGCCGTGGCCGGGGTTTCGGCTCCAGATAAACAATGACTCATCATTCTCAGCACTTGCACCTCCAGGGAAAAATGTTTATTTTATTCCCACAGACCGTCATAAATTTGGCTAACCTGGGCCATGAAACACACACACACACACACACACACACACAGCTCTGGTCCATGAAACACACACACACACACACACACACACACACACACACACACACACACACACACAGCTCTGGGCCATGAAACAAACACACACACACACACAAACAGCTCTTGGCTATGAAACATTCACCAGCCTCAGCTCTGGAGGCCTTGGGACATCAACAGGGCAGTGAAGAGGAGGAGGAGGGGTTTCGGTGGGGAAGGGAGAGTAGAGGAGAGAGGTGAACGAAAGAGTGATTTTGAGGATGCGGTTTAGCTTACGGGTGTCTATGGTTTCTTGGATAGGGGTGAAATCCGCTGGCAGGGAGTCTTTGAGGTCCATAAGTTTCAGGTCCACCAGCACACTCTCCTCATGGACCTGAGACAACAGAGCACATGTAGACATGCTGAAAAGACCAGCATGAGAAGGAACTAGCATGAGAAGGAACTAGCATGAGTAAGGACTAGCATGAGGAAAGACTAGCATGAGAAAGGACTAGCATGAGAAAGGACTAGCATGAGAAGGAACTAGCATGAGTAAGGACTAGCATGAGAAGGAACTAGCATGAGTAAGGACTAGCATGAGGAAAGACTAGCATGAGAAGGAACTAGCATGAGTAAGGACTAGCATGAGGAAAGACTAGCATGAGAAAGGACTAGCATGAGAAAAGACTAGCATGAGTAAGGACTAGCATGAGAAGGAACTAGCATGAGAAAGGACTAGCATGAGAAAGGATTAGCATGAGAAAGGACTAGCATGAGGTAAGACTAGCATGAGTTAGGACTAGCATGAGAAAAGACTAGCATTAGAAGGAACTAGCATGAGGAAAGACTAGCATTAGAAGGAACTAGCATGAGGAAAGACTAGCATGAGGACAGACTAGCATGAGTAAGGACTAGCATGAGAAAAGAGTAGCATTAGAAGGAACTAGCATGAGGAAAGACATGAGAAAGCATGCTCTCCTCACGGCCCTGAGAGTACAGACCAGCATGAGGAAAAAAACAGTGTCATCATTCACAAAGAAACCAGGCTACCCTTTATAACAGGTCCGTGGTCTTCGCCAGTGCACCAGTCTCTGGACCACACCAGCCCTCACACACAAGGGGACAATAAGTTGTTGCACTAGTAGTTTTCATAAAGAGCGATGTTTTACAGGTAACCCTGTATAATACAGGATATACAGTAGGTGCTTCACCAGTGAGATAGGTCCTCATCACATCCCTCTGGACTACACAGGTCGTCATGACATCCCTCTGGACTACACAGGTCGTCATGACATCCCTCTGGACTACACAGGTCGTCATGACATCCCTCTGGACTACACAGGTCGTCATGACATCCCTCTGGACCACACAGGTCGTCATCACATCCCTCTGGACTACACAGGTCAAAGGTCATCATACACATACATGAGGACTGGGGCACAAAGGCCTGTTGCACTGGTAGTTTTCATAAAGAACAACATTTTACAGGTCACCCCGTGTAACAGTCATATGGTCTCCTTCGATGAGTTAGGTGTTTTCACCTGTCCATATCACACATGGCTTTTGTGCTGATTCTGGCTGCACATGTTCCCCCTGTGTAACAGGCGTATACAGGGCTGAGTTAGGTGATAAAGCATCTGTGCGGACGCCTGCACTCATCACACACACGAGTGTGTGAGGGCTTTTTGCGCGCCTGTGAGCGGGCTGTCATCCACACCATGCAGCAGATGAGAGGCTGGCTAGAGGCTGGCTAGAGGCTGGCTGGCTGGCTGCTGCTGCTGCTGCTGCTGGCAGGCTGAATAGCAGCACCGCACTGTGCCGCGCCGGTTAAAAACAATCAGGAGCTGTTTAGTTGACATTTTCAAGCATGGCTCTCCCCCACCCTGAAACCCCCACGCCTCCCCACCCTCCCCCATCACACATTCATTTTGGGCGGTAATAAATTGCAATAATAGCGCGGAGGCCCGTGGAGTGGGCCCAGTCGACCGAGACGTGACGTGACAACTCTGAATATCTGGGTGCCGTCGCTACTCTGGCCCCGCACTTATTACCAGCGCAGACATTTTTTATTCATAGTTTTTTTTCCCCCATATATTCTGACTTGGGGCAGAATATAGATGAATGGTATTACTATGCATGAGGGTGATTTTTTTTGTTCTTTTCATTTTTTTCCTTTTCTTCATCATCTTTTTTTTTTTTAATACTGCAAGAAAGATTTGTCCCATCAGGCCTTGACAAAGGGGCACCTGGCTGAAACCTGGAGGATGATGAATCTCAGCCTGTTTACTCCCTTCAGTGTAATTCTCAGGCTAATTCTGCTGAATCTGTTTTTGTCGTAGACAATTACAGCAGGGGCCACTCTGACTGACAGACAAAATAGCCTTTGTTGATGGCACTGTCATGTTTCATTTGTGTGGGAGTCTTTAAAACAATGTGGACAGACATTTTAAGATACTGCACAGGCACAAGTCACAAGGCTGTGTATCTGCTGCATCCAAACACTTTAGCTGAGATGGCAGCGCATCAACAGACAAACATCTCAGAATTAGCCCATTAGCAAGGAGCCCAAGAGGTGAGAGACATCACCAGACTGTTCTAGAATACACTGCTACCAGAGGTTCTGGAACTAGGCGAAATTCTGACTAAATAAAACCAGTCCCTCCAG
>NC_137913.1:9504276-9514276 GCF_963457725.1 Sprattus sprattus | reverse complement strand
GTTAATAACCTTGGCAAGTGTAAAGGTGTGTGTGTGCGTGTGCCTGTGTGTGTGTGTGCGTGTGAGGAAGCCTCAGAGACAAGTGACTACCAGGAGAAATATCTCCCCTTCCCCCTCCACCCCCTTCCTTCTCCTCCTCCTCCTCCCCTTCCTCCTGCTCCTGCTAAGCCATAAGCACCCGGCACCAGTGTTCACGTTAGCCGGCTATGGCCGGACATTGGCCGATTGAACGCATGAATGGCCGGTATAATAAGATGTAAACGGCCCAAATGTCCGATAGAAAATATGTATGTAGGCTATGATTAATCAGTAACATATGAAAACAACAAAACAACTGTAACATAAACCTGAATATAATCAGCCTGCTATGTTAAAAAAGTTCTAAAGCAGATTTGGATTGCATTCGGAACATGCGCTGGTCGAGGTTCCGCAACACACGCAGGCTGGTTTCCCCGCTAAAAACTGTTCACTAAAATAAACAATAACAAAATATCAAAACGGCTAAGCAGACGTCTCTCGGTCAGTTCTTCAAAAAGACAACTGATAGCCTTGATAGGCCTAATGATTCGTCAAGAAATTATTCGACTCCAAGTACATCATCCGAGGCCCCGACGGATTTAGGAAATGCGCCTGCCAAAAAACTTAAAAGGAGTTTTAAAGCTGAATGGCTCGAGCAATTCCGTTGGCTAAGGTCGGAAAAGGTGGATGGTCGAGACACAATGTTCTGTAGCATTTGTGAGAGAGCAGGCAAGTTAAATGGCTTTATGAAAGGCTCCATGAATTTAAAATGATCTGCCTTAGTTGACCATAGCGAGTCGTCTGACCACAGAGCCGCTATGTCCCTAACACCGCAGCAAAGTGCAATGAGAGTGCACTGCGATAACGCCACTAAATCTAAAAGAGACGCACTCGTGGCACAAATGAAAGTGGTGTATCATATGGCTAAACGTGACATCCCAAGTAATCAGTTTTGCGGATTGACAGAATTACTTGAGTGTTTGGAAGCTCCTGATTTTTTTAAAATTTGTGTCGTTTCTCATTTGGAGTTTTGGTGGTTATTTAATTAGGCTATTAGTGAATAACGTCCGGTAGACATTCCAAATGGCCGATATTCTGGAATAGCGTCGGACATTTGCCCGGCCAAGAAAAAGTCTAGCGTGAACCCTGCCCGGCACATCACTGACACTGCTGATAAACAACCCCAATGATTAGAGAAGCAAAACAAGGCAAGCAGGGCGATGGAGAGAGGAGGAGGAGAGGAGCGAGAGAGGAGGCGCACGACAGGCAGGTGAGATGAGCGAGATAGGCAGGGACGCTGAGTGGAAAGGAGTGGGACTGGGAGATGGGAATGGGGGGATGCAGAGAGAGGGAGGAGGAGAGGAAGACAGATAGACAGACCAGGAGAGGAGAGCCGACAGGGGGAGGAAAGAGAGACAGAGGAGAGAGAGTTGGGGGTCGTCCAGGCTTCTCCAGCGGTCTCGAGCTCACTGATGGGTCCCAGGAGGAGTCTATACATCACACACACACACACACACAAACACACACACAAACACACACACCTCTCCTTACAAGACAGGCCGTCTGAGCCAGTTTTTCCAGGTCAGTAGCCAGCGCATCTTGTCAGTGTAAACAAAGGGAGGGCGGTGAGGAGCCAAAGTCAAGCAGGAGAGCATCGAGGGCACACACGCACACACACACACACACACACACACACACACACACACACACGCCAGGCAGACACCTCAGGCGTCAGCTCACCACCACGTGCCAAGCATGCCAAACGCCAAATACCAGGGGGAGAGGGAGACTGGGAGAAAGAGATGGGGAAAGGTAGACAGTGGGGAAGAGAGAGGAGAGAGAGAGAGAGATGAGACAAGGTTGTGAGGAGGAGGGGGGGAGAGAAAGAAGAGTGGACAAAGGGGAGAGGGAGAGAGAGAGAGAGAGAGAGGGATACAAGTGGGAACAGGAGGAGAGCACAGAAGGAGAGGCCTGACAGGGTGTGAGGGGAGGAGAAGAGAAGAGAGGAACAAAAAGTTCTGGTGTTCCATCTCACTTCCTGTCCATTTCATTCTCATCACGAGTGTTTGGAGTGTGTTTGGAGTGTGTAATGCTGTTTTGGACACACATCACGAGTGTTTGGAGTGTGTGATGCTGTTTTTGGACACACATCGCGACTATTTGGAGTGTGTGATGCTGTTTTTGGACAAACACTGCAAGGGACTATTTCACACCTGAGTGCCATCACTGGTGAAAATATCCAATAAATCTGACTTAAGTTTAAAGTGTTTGTGTGCGTTTCTTTGTGCTTCTTTATGTGTGTGTGTGTGTGTGTGTGTGTGTGTGTGTGTGTGTGTTTGTGTGTGTGTGTAAAATGTCTCCTGTAGTCTCACACCACAATTTAGATGTTTGTAATCAGTCTGCAGATAATGCGGTCTGAATTAATTCCAGGAGGCTCACTACTTCCTCCTCAGCGCTCCACTCCACGGTGGCTCCTCCCTCACACACACACTGGGTATCATGTCACTTCCTCTGGGAGGTCAAACAGTCCAAGCTCCTCCCTCACACACACACTGGGTATTATCATGTCACTTCCTCTGGGAGGTCAAACGGTCCAAGCTCCTCCCTCACACACACACACTGGGTATCATGTCACTTCCTCTGGGAGGTCAAACAGTCCAGGCCCGTAGCACTGACTCATAAGGTTAAGCCCATAAACCTGAGCAAAGTCTAATAAGTCACACATCTTTGATGGATCTATCTTTGATACAAATCTTATATTCAGTGCATAACAGGGCCACAGGTCTCCGGTTGGAAAGCAGACATAAATCAACCCCTTCTTTGGCAAGACTGTTGGAGCTGCTCGCTGACAGCTGTGAGAAAGAGACCCAACTCTGAATCTCACTCAGAAAAGCCCTTACCAATGAAACCCCACATTTTCTTATAGAAATCTGCCAGGAACTCGGCCAGTAGACAGCTGTTGTACAGCTACAGTCACTTCTTGAAGAGTGAATGCAAATAGCATGTGCCTCTGTTGTGGGCTGATCTGTGGGAGATATTGCAGGATGTCCCCCATACTCTGAGGATCTACTCTCTTTGGTGTGTGTGTGTGTGTGTGTGTGTGTGTGTGTGTGTGTGTGTGTGTGTGTGTGTCCAATACTCTGTGGATCTACTCTCTCAGCAGCATACAAGTCTGTGTACAAATCACTGCCCACCTCACCTCACACATCTCAGAAGGGTCAGAAGTTTTTCCTTCCATTTTTAAGACTGAGCATTTCTTTTCCTGCCCAGTCTTCTTCTCCAAACTAAAAAAAAAAGACCCAATAAGATATCTCTCACTGTGATGAACCTGCTTCAGATTAAGCTGAGTGCCCACCTTTCCGGATCTCTGTGAACAAGCCTTTTTTTCCCCCCTTAATGCGGTTAAACTCTTTTAAAGACAGAAACGCTGGCGTTTAGGCAAAACATTGTAACCAACGGTCTTGCGCGCTTTTTTTCACTGACATCACAAACTTAATATACTGAATATACACAAACTTAAAATACTGTTCTACCTGGCCTCTTCACTAATCTCTCCGGCCTTCCCTTTAGATCTACACTGTCTATCGGGGAAAGAGAAAGAGAGAGAGAGAGAGAGAGGGAGAGAGAGAGAGAGAGAAAGGGAGAAAGGGAGAGAGAGAGAGAGAGAGAGAGAGAGAGAGAAAGAGCAATACAGTTAAGTTATGCAGATGTATTTGAAACTCAGGCATCTTTAGAGGGTATGTTTGTGTGATAGTAGCAGACTCCAGAGTGTGTGTGTGTGTGTGTGTGTGTGTGTGTGTATAGCAGGCGGAAATGCTGTCTGCAGCACAGGCTGCGCCATGTGTTGGTGCCCAGAGTCAGGATGCCAGTGGGCACCACCTCAGCCTAGTGCCAACTCCACCATCCTCCACCAGAGACTACAGCAGCGGGTAGGGCAGGGCAGGAAGAGAGACAGAGGCAGGAGGAAGAGAGAGAAGAGGAGAGGAGAGGACAGGAAGAGAGGAGGAGAGGAGGAGGGAAGGAGAGAGAGGAAGAGAGGAAGAGAGGAGATGAGAGAAAGAGAACATGCTGCCCCTGAGCTGTGCATTCCTTTGTTTGCATTCTGCTTAGTTAAATTCACAAAACATCTCTCTGTCTCTTCCTCCTCCTGTTGTTTTTCTCATGCATCCTCTTCCTCTCTCTCTTTCTCTCTGTCTCGGCAACACAGGCACACACACACACACACACACACACACAAACACACATACACACACACACACACAAATACATGCACACACATACACAACACACACACACACACACACACACACACACACACACACACACACACACACACACACACACACACACATACACACACACACACATACACACACACACACACACACACACACACAAATACATGCACACACATACACATACACACACACACACAAACATACACACACACACACACAAACACACACACACGAAAGCACACACACACACACACAAACACACACACACACACACACAAACACACACACACGAAAACACACACACACACACACACACACACACACACACACACACACACACACACACACACACACACACACAAACACACATACACACACACACACACACACACAAATACATGCACACACACACACACACACACACACACACACACACACACACACACACTGAGAGCTCCCGGGGGCCATTAATAGTCCTGTCCTAGTTTCTGCGCTCTGTGCTCCAGATTGTTCAAACTTGCTGAGGAGTCAGAATGCTGGCAAGCCCTCCGCTTGGCCCTGAGTCGGCGACAAACAAACATGGCATCCCCTGCGCCGTGCCCCACCACCCCAAAACAAACACGCCATTCCAAGCACCATGCCCCTACCACCCAAAACAAACACGGGGGCCACAGTCCACGGAGGGTTGTTAAGCCCCAAGTACCCCGGGGGAAGACTGCGGGGCAGCCAGCATGGAGCCGGGGCAGATCGGGCAGGAGAGACCATCATCAAAGTAAACTTCATGAATATGTTATGGCCTCTTTCTCTCCCTCTGTGCCTGAGTCTTCCTGCTTGCCTGGCAACATCCTCGATCACAGCTTTCACACTCCTCTCTCTTCCCCCCTTCTCTTCACAAGGCTTGTAAAGTGATAATTTCCTTCACCTGTCTTTAGTCCAAACCGCTTCAACACCAGATTGAGTGACAGCCGAGTCAAAGGGACGGTTATTATGCGTTCACACTGTTAATTGCTAGAAAAACAAACTGTCACAGCTCCCTGTGATGTGTGTGTGTTGTTATTGTGCTGTTAATGAAGCAGACAAATCTAAAAATATTGACGGAGATGTCAAGTGGCTCAACAAAGCGCAAAAAGTGAACATGCCTCCTCTTCAACTCTCTTCTTCTTGTTTTCCAAAGAGAATCCTTAAACACACACACACTTCACCCCCCCACACACACACACACACACACACTGTGAAAGAGCACTGCTTACAGTGTCTCCTCTGCCACTGATGTCAACTGGCAATGAACAAAGCCCACCGCGCGTGAACTAAAGCTAATTTATTAACACGGCAAACGGCAAAATCATGCTGTTAATTTAATACCATGAGCAGGATCCTAAGTGCAGGATCCTAAGTGAGTGGGTCAGCACACTGCTCCCACAAGCTTCACAATAGCTTTAGTTTATACTCCCGCACGCTTCTCGGTAGCTATAACACAATGCCCCCACACACCTTATGATAGCTTTAGCTGAATAGTCCCACACACTTCACGATAGCTTTAGCGCAATGCCCCCACACGCCTTATGATAGCTTTAGACGAATAATCCCACACACTTCACGATAGCTTTGGTTAGCTTGCTTTTTGCTTGTTGCCCTGCTTGTTGCTCGTTGTCAATGACATCAGGGCCCAGTGAGCATTAGTTTCTGTCAGCTCACTCATATAGCATAGAGCAGGGTTACTCACCACATAGAAATCCGCAGGTGCCCCGTTTTTGGACGCAACCACCCCAACTGCAGTGATGGGGTCAGAGGTCGCGGGGGGCTGCGCTCTGGACGCTTCCTGCACCTCAGGCATAGTGTTGTTGGGGAGGGGAAACTCTGCAGACAAATACAGAGCACACGTCATCAAGTGTTGTTTTTAACAGTGGGAGGGCTCTTGACCTGGACTCCCCTTCTGTAAGAATGCTGGTGAAATCTGTGTGTGTGTGTGTGTGTGTGTGTGTGTGTGTGTGTGTGTGTGTGTGTGTGTGTGTGTGTGTGTGTAAGGGTGCTGGTGAAATCTGAGTGGCAGGAAAGCAGTGTGTGTGTGTGTGTGTGTGTGTGTGAGTGTAAGTGATCTTAATCAAGACACAATTGACTACAGTACATTGTGGGTGATGGAGGTGCAGTGTGTGTATGTGTGTGTGTGTGTGTGTGTGTAGTAGCAGTAGTAGTAGCAGTAGTAGTAGTAGTAGTAGTAGTAGGGGGTGGACCCTGACCACCCAGCTGTAAAGTCTGTGGTGAAATTTGGGGTTGTCATGCATGTGTGGGTTTGTTTGCGTGTGTGTGTGTGGGTTGTCATGTAAAGGCCCTGGAGAGATTCGGGTGAGATGGGGGTAACATGCATGTGTTTGTGTGTGTGTGTGTGTGTGTGTGTGTGTCGGTGGGTGGGGGTGGGGTTCCTATAAATTCCCTGGAGATATTCTGGTGAGATGGTTGTGTAATGCATGTGTGTGTGTGTGTGGGGGGGGGGGGGGGGGGTCTGTCATGTAAAGACCCTAGAGAGATTCGGGTTGAGATGGGGGTGTCATGAATGTGTGTGTGTGTGGGGGGTGAGTAGGGTGCTCTGTCATGATGACGGACGCCTGGGTGTGCGCGGTTCTGCTGGCGCTGTGGCTGATGAGTGATGGCGTCCTGACTCACTAATGGGGACGAGTGTGAGCGAGCCGCTCCCCCTACAGTCCCTCCGCCAGGATCATTTATACCCCCAAATAAGCTGCGCAGACACACACAATAGCACTGACCAGGCTCCAATTAGCCCAATAATTAATTACGGCAAACCTCTGCTCTTAATGAGCCCAGACATATGGATGAGCCCAGGTTAGATGGCCTGCTTGGGCCGAGATGCTGCTTTAAGGAGCGCAACGCTGCTCCACTCTCGGGGTGCCAGGCTCAGATGCCCCCCCCCCCCTCCCCCCCCACAAACTGGCACAGGGCACGTGACACCGTAGCCAAGGAGGGGGTCAGAGGTCAGCATGTCAGCTGATCCCCGGAGATTTAAAAACATCATCAGAGGTCAGCATGTCGACTGATCACAGGAGGATTTAAAAACATCATGCCAAGCCAATCCATGGCATCATAGCCAGGGCTAGGGTACGGCTCAGCATGTCTGCTTATGAGCGGAGGATTAAAACACCAGGCCAAGCCATGCCAACTGGCCGGAGAACGGGTGATACATCACTGTGAACTGGGGATAGTGCCCCATCCTCCGGTGAATCGCAGTTTCATGCAGTGAGCAGAATCACTCTGCCCAGTCCACTCCAATTAGCATTCCCTGTGGCGCGCTCTCGCACGCAATATGGCCATTTATGGAGCAGAAGAAAGATGGAAGCCGGGGAGTCTTCTCGCTAATGACAGACGACTCAGACAACGCGGAAGGCAATTAAGGGCCATCCAGTGAAGTCACCCAAGAACTGCACACAGGCACTCCAATATTTTCAAGGAAATCTAGATCAATTGTTGTCTATTTCTGTTCCAATAAGCGTTGGGCTAATGGCGGCTGGTCGGACGGGTGGCGTCTTTGGGGTTTCTCGTTTACCATTTGATTAAATTACGCTTAAAGAAACCTACCGGAGTTAGCGATGCAGTAATTGCATTCAATCTAAATGTTTACTGAATTTATTGTAATTACATTTATTGAATCTTGGAGGATTTACTGGGTATGTAGTTCTTCTGCCCTGAAAAAGTTCATTGGAGGAACTTATTAGTGGGACTCTGGGCAGCAAATTAGCTTAGAGAGGGAGAATGATTTCTTTCTTGTGTTAATTTGCGCCCTAATCAATCCGGCTTTTCCCAAACTGCCACGCGTTGTTCGGAGCAAACTGACTTTAATTGGAAAATAGCGGCCCAGTCAGGCAGACTGAGAGACACGCCGCAGTCGCTAATGACACACACTCATCTTAGTGGAGTGACATTAAAGAGCAAACTCTGTGTGTGTGTGTGTGTGTGTGTGTGTGTGTGTGTGTGTGTGTGCGCGTGTGTGTGTGCGTGTGTGTGTGTGCGTGTGTGTGTGCATTAAGGGGGGAGGGGGTGAGACACACTCATCTTGATTTAGTGACATTATAGACCAAACTGTGTGTGTGTGTGTGTATGTGTTTAGAGCGTGACATTAAAATGTTTTCAAAGCAATGAGAAGGCCAGCCACAGACAATAGATACCTGCCAAAAGGGTAGCAGCTGACTTTAAACCGATTCATCTGTGGCCCTTACATACAGAGAGTGGTACAGTAGCCTACATAAATAACTAGCGCATAGCAGAATAACCTCCTATATCTCCCAACCTTGCCACATAGTTGGGGATGGTATACAGCCTCAACAGGCGTCAGTGGACAGGTCAATTATGAATACTCGCATGGTGCATCATCCCCAGCGCGGATAGGCAGCTTAACAGAGTCTAGGGCCACTGGTCTGGTTCATAAATGTTCAGAGCACAGTCATTACTAGTCTAATGCCTTATGCCGCGTTATAGTGCGATATGTAGCCTAATATAGTTCAAACTGACCTGGCCTGAATTCAAATGTCTTGACGAATGGATCACAGGCTCCTTGCAGGCAAAGTAAATCACATAAATCACATAAACAAAGACAGTGAACGTTAATATTCATGTAAACTGACATTAGAAGCGTGGCTGTAATAGAAAAACAATTAGTTAAAATGGATGACATGAATTTGCCGTTATTGAGACTGAAGCAACATAAGGAACACCGAGCTGGGCGAAACGAAAATTAGGTTTTAAAAGTTAGAATTTAGGCTGTCACGTCGAGTGAAGCACTTAAAGAAGTGCCGAAATGCTAACTCATTGTTAACAATAAAAGGTAGGCTGTATGGTTAAAGGAAGAATGACATTTACAGAAGGATATGGAAACACAAGAGCTTAGCAGAATGCAACAGTATTTCTCCCTCAGTGAAGCCTTACCAGGTGGAGTTAACTTCAACGAAATGCTTTGTTCCGTTTTCCTTTTCTCCCTCTACCTCTTTAAACGGTGACTTAAACCTCTTCCGGAATTATTGGCAGTTATCATGAGCGTTGGAAATGATTAACGTCCCGCCCGAACAATGACCTCATTTTTAGCTGGGCGGTATGCACGGAACACCTGTTCTCTAATGGCGCGCTCGCGGCAGGTTGGCTGCGTGTTACCGCTGCTTCTGGCGTTGATGATGGTGGTGATGATGATACCGATTATGATGATGATGACGACGATGATGATTATAAAGATAATGATGAAATCCACCCATCTGCTCTCCTGTTATCACATATCACATACCCCGTTCTGTTGTCCTTGTAAGGTGTTTGAACGCTTCTATTGTACTATGGCCTTCCTAGTAGGGAAGCTCAAATGCCTGCCTATTAATCATCTCCGTGAAATACGCAGTAATGCTGCTGGCGGCCGCAGCGACAGCGTATGTGAAGGTCTCTCTGGCTGCATGTCCAGCACGGCTAAAATGGGCCATTTTAGGCACTGATTTACACTGTGGAGTGTCCCTCAGCTTCATGTTACACATTATCCAGCAAAGAAAAGAGATTTGACATATGAGACTGAAACATTAACCTTGGACAGGAGTCGTCCAGGACACCCCGCCCATTGTCATACTCTGAGCCAGGACACATCGGGATGGGAGGGACTTTTTGTCAGAGTTTCCCACGACCCACAAATCTGACTCCATACCAGCACAGACAGGATGGCAAAATGCTACAGTGAAAATATCCCTCCAAACCAACATGGATGT
>NC_137913.1:9499276-9501776 GCF_963457725.1 Sprattus sprattus | reverse complement strand
TACTGGCTGGAGAGGAGAATCCACTGGACTCATTTCAAATATGACTCCCCAATCTCCCTCGGCACACACACACACACACACACACACACACACACAGAGACACCCCCCCCCCCCCCGCCCACCATTACACACACACTCAACCAGTCATAGGGCAGCTTGGTTCTCTTGAAAATCTTATAATCAAATGTTTTAAAAGCATTCCCCCCCTCATGCAGTGGTGCCAGAGGCCATGATGGTGTTTGGGTGTGTGCGTGTTGTGTGTTAGTGTGGGTGTGTGTGTCGGTGAGGGGTGTTTGTAGGGTTTGTGGGTGTGTGTGCTGGTGTGAGTGTAAGTGGAGGTGTGTGTGGGGGTGTGTGGAGGTGTGTGTGTATGCCAGTGTAACATGTTTCTTTTCTAGGCTTAATTAAAGGACAGGTTGGGTGATGTCGCCTGGCCTGACAGACTGCAGCTGTTCCAGATGTTACCAAATCTCCTCTGCTTTTGTTGGTTAACCATCTGTTTGGCTGCCACCGGACGCATGGCTTTAAAACACTGAATGCTTTGACACAGGAGCGCACTGTCCCTCTCTGGGCCAATCAGATGTGTACAGGAGCACACTGTCCCTCTGAGGGCCAATCAGATGTGTACAGGAGCACACTGTCCCTCTCCAGGCCAATCAGATGTGTACAGGAGCACACTGTCTCTCTCTAGGCCAATCAGATGTGTACGGGAGCACACTGTCTCTCTCTAGACCAATCAGATGTGTACAGGAGCACACTGTCCCTCTCCAGGCCAATCAGATGTGTACAGGAGCACACTGTCTCTCTCTAGACCAATCAGATGTGTACAGGAGCACACTGTCTCTCTCTAGACCAATCAGATGTGTACAGGAGCACACTGTCTCTCTCTAGACCAATCAGATGTGTACAGGAGCACACTGTCTCTCTCTAGACCAATCAGATGTGTACAGGAGCACACTGTCTCTCTCTAGACCAATCAGATGTGTACAGGAGCACACTGTCCCTCTCTAGACCAATCAGATGTGTAAAGGGACCTGCTGTGTTTCACAGCAGAGGAGCTGCAAGCTATGCCAGTGCACACAGCACTCACTTTATAGTTTAGGGGAATAAAACACACACAAGCCCTCACACTTTCCTTTTTCTTGCTCACTATCATTCTCTCCATCTCTTTTTGATTCCTGCTTCCCTTTCTCTTGTTCCCTCCCTTTTTCCCCTCTCTCTCTTCCTTCTCTCTCGTCCCTTTCTCTTTCTCTCTCCATCTCTCTCTCTTCACCCTCTCTCTTGTCCCTTTTTTCTATCTCTCCTCTCCCTCTCTCTCCTCCACCTCTCTCTCCCCCCTTTCTATCCCTCTCCCCTCCCTCTCTCTCCTGTCCCTTTCTCTCTTCCCTCTCCCTCTCTTTTCTCCCTTTCTCTCTCCAACTCTCTCTCCTCTCCCTCTCTCCCCCTTTCTATCCCTCTCCCCTCCCTCTCTCTCCTGTCCCTTTCTCTCTTCCCTCTCCCTCTCTTTCCTCCCTTTCTCTCTCCATCTATCTCTCCTCTCCTTCTCTCTCTCCTCACTTTCTATCTCTCTCTCATCTCCACTTCTCTCTCCTCCATCTCTCTCTCCTCTATCTCTCTCTCCCCTACCTTTCTCTTTCTCTCTCCTCCCTTTCTTTCTTTCCCTTTCTCTCTCCTCCCTTTCTCACCCTCTCTCTCCTCTACCTCTCTCTCTCTCCCTCTCTCTCTCCCCCTCTCTCTCCTCTCCCTCTTCTCTCCCTATCTCCCCTCTCCCTCTCTCTCCTCCCTCTCCCTCTCTCGCTCCTCCCTTTCTCTCCCTTTCCCTCCCTCTATCTCCTTTCCCTCTCTCTCCCTTCCCTTTCTCTCTCTCTCCCTCTCTGCCTCCTCCCTCTCCCTATCTCCTCTCTCTCCTCTCCCTCTCTCTCCTCCCTCTCTCTCCTCTCTCCCCCCCTCTCTCCTCTCCCTTTCTCTCCTCCCTCCCCTTCTCTCTCCTCTCTCTCCTCTCCCTCTCCTCTCCCTCTCTGCCCCCTCCCTCCCCCTCTCTCTCCTCTCTCTCCTCTCCCTCTCTCTCCTCTCTCTCCTCCCCCTTTCTCTCCTCTCTCTCTCCCACACTCAGTGGCCGTCTGCTGGGGAGTCTGTCCTGCCTCGCCTGGCCGCGCCTGGCTGGCCTGGTACAGCGGCGGCGGTGGTGTGCCAGTTGTGCTCTCCCCCCGTCGCCGTGAATGCCACCATCTGGTGTGCCACGTGGACATCATAATCTCCCCTTAATTACATTAGCGCTGCAATCAGTTACTGCGTTATGAGGCCCGGCCAGGAGCTTTTAAATCTTGGAGGAAATCATAAATAATTGCACTAAGTACCAGGCGCCAGATGTGCGTGCCAACGCGGCTGGCATGAGATAAATAGGAAGCCCAGACGATGGTGTTCGATATCGCCATGGCAAGGGCCATTTTTCCTCTTTTTGGACAGTGTCATCTCTTCCCCCCTCTCTGCTCCATCTCTC
>NC_137913.1:9491776-9496776 GCF_963457725.1 Sprattus sprattus | reverse complement strand
GTGTGTGTGTGTGAGAGATAGGTAGAGAGAAAGAGAAAGTCTGCATTTGTGTGTATGTGTCTGTGTGTGTGTATATGACAGCGAGAGACAGAGTGCATTTGTGTGTGTGTGTATGTGTATGCGTCTCTGTGTGTATGAGAGCCAGAGAGAGAGTGCATTTGTGTGTGTGTGTGTGTGGTGGGAGAAGCTTGACCAGAGCTCTGCTTAGATGTCATCCACCCAGCCTCCATCAGTGGTATGACAACACAACAGGCAGGCAGGCAGACAGGCAGGCAGACAGGCAGACAGACAGGCAGGCAGACAGGCAGACAGACAGGCAGACAGACAGGCAGGCAGACAGACAGGCAGGCAGGCAGGCCTGTCCTCCTTTAAACATGGCCGTCCTGTCCTCCTTTAAACATGGCCGTCCTGTCCTCCTTTAAACATGGCCGTCCTGGGCTCCGCCTCTCTCTCACTGCCCATGCTGGTCAGCTTCAACCTGTGTGTGTGTGTGTGTGTGTGTGTGTGTGTGTGTGTGTGTGTGTGTGTGTGTGTGTGTGTGTGTGTGTGTGTGTGTGGCATGCAGCCATTCATGATTGGCAGGCAGACATATATGAGGGGTGGTCTGGCAACAAGCTTTACCCTCCAGCTGTGTGGCTACTACCACATACTCATTCCTGATGAAAAGATGTACTTTGGTGTGGTTGTCTGTGGGGTAATTGGTACTTGTCTATCGGGTAGTTGTATGTGGGGTAGTTGTCTGTGAGGTCATTTTCTATGGGGTAGATGTCTGAGGGGGTCATTTTCTATAGGGTAGATGTCTCTGGGGTAGATGTCTGTGACATAATTATTTGAGAGGTAGTTGTCTATGGGGTTGTTGTTGTACGTGAGGTAATTGTTTGTCGGGTAGTTGACCCCTTGTTAAAGTTGTGTATGCTGCTGTTGTCTGTGGGGTAGTTTTCTGTGGGGTATTTGATTGTGGGGTAGTTGTCTGAGGGGTATTTGATTGTGGGGTAGTTTTCTGTGGGGTATTTGATTGTGGGGTAGTTGTCTGAGGGGTAGTTGACCCCTGGTTAAAGCTGTGTATGCTGCTGTTGCTTGCCCTCCTCTCCTGCAGACTTACACTCTGTGGCCTAGTTTAGGTGTCAGGCCAGGGTAGGTCATTATGCATGGTGACAAAGAGGTGTGTGTGGGTGTGCAGGTGTGTGTGTGTGCAGGTGTGTGTGTGTGTGTGTGTGTATGTGTGTGTGTGTGTGTGTGTTGGAGGGGCTCCTCGGATTTTGCTGAGTCGCCCTGTGCCACTAGGGCGGCCAGTAATACATCACAAAGGGGTCGTTCCCATGGCGAAGTGACTTATGGGCGAGGGCCCGGTCACGCAGTGTGACGGGGACCGCAGCGAGTGTGAGGGGTGAGAAAAGCGCTGACGTCCTCGTGTGTGTGGAGATGAACCTCGCCATCTGCTCTCTCCAACACACACACACACACACACACACACACACACACAGGCCTTACCTCAGGACCTTAAGAGCCATTACTCTCTCCTGCTCTACAGTCAGCACTTCAGGGCCCCTCAACGCATCTCTTAACTTCAGTTTGAACTTTTCCACCACATAAAACAGAGAGTGTGAGTGAATGTGTGTGTGTGTGAGTGAACGTGTGTGTGTGTTTCACTCTGTAGAAGGTCAACTGGGAAAACTAGGTCATCTACGGGTCGTTATCATAGCAAGTCTCTGATTCATGGTGCAGATGGTGCCACCGTTCACCTGATTTAGGTGATGATGCTACTCCTCTTCCCATACACCTGCACACCTGTGTGCTCTGTGTCATTAGCCAAAAGGCTGTGGAGCTGCTAAGGTTAGCAACGCTGGCAGTGGATCTTTGGGTATGGGTATACGGAACAATGATCCATATACTGAAGTAGTATTAATTAATGATTGGTAAATACCAACAGGTCATTCAACTGCCCCATCTATCCTCATGTCCTTCTGGCTCTAGGTGTTTTGTGACTGACGTGTCTTAATGTGGATCTAGGTGTTGTGTGACTGACGTGTGTCTCTTTCTAGATTGAATGCATTTCTATTTAAGAGCAAGACAAGAGAAAGGCAAGATTATGAAGGGTAATGTTCTTTGTAATGTCCAATGTTCTTTGTATAAACCGTTGGAAAATTGTTATTTAAATGTATTTTGCATTTTTTATTACTTCTTCAAAAAAACATTTGTATTTAATATACAGTCTAAAATTACCTAGCAACCCGTCTTTGGTATTGATATACAGTGTTAAATCACAGTAGCACCCACTCATTGGATGCTAGGTGATTTAATATACAGTCTTAAATCACCTAGCAACCAGTCTTTGGTATTTACGTGCATATACAGTGTTAAATCACAGTAGCAACCCTTCTTTGGATGCTAGGTGATTTGCTGTCTATTATGGGCTAGATCAGCTGCTTCTGGGTCTGGTAAAAACCTCTCTGTTAGGTGTCAGTTATTCCCCTATGGGCTGCTAAGAGCATTATCCCCATAGTGGAGTCTACAGCGCGTTCCCATTGTACAGGATTTAGGGTGGTGATTCCTCCCCAGCACACCACACTATCATATTCCACTGATGGCCCTTTTTTTTATAAGCATATAAATAAACAATAGCCGCCACCCGCTGTAGATGCCCTTTGGGAGGTCTGCTGGTCGCATTGCCATGCTGTTATATTAAGCTCATGGTATTTCCATAGCTCAAACTTGAGCGCTTTCTCAAGAGGCATCAGCATGATGAAATGCTTCATATCTCTCTACATCTTTATATATGATATTAACTTTAATGCATACAGCAGTTTTCACCCGTCGCATCTAGGGGTTAATGCTTTAGGGTTAAGTAGAGTTATTGCCACGGATACGCTGTCTGTGTGGACGACTGTGTCAAATAGATCTGATGTGCTTTATCCTCTCGGTAAGAGAATAGCGGTTGGAATCCATAGACGTTCAGGAGGGCAATAACAACAAGCAAAATGAAAGTAGATGTGAGCTTGTTGTGCCAATGAAACAAAACTGAACATTCAGTGAAATGGAGCCGGTTCCTGTTACTGGTAAATAAGGAGCGTGACCCGGATCGTACATTCCTGCATCTCTGGATATGATTTGGGTCAGAAAGGAACCAGTATAATTAAACACGTTCACCTCAGAACGATTGTATAGTTCTGAATCCAGATTTGGGTCAGAAAGGACCCGGTATAATTAAACACGTTCACCTCAGAACGATTGTATAGTTCTGAATCCAGACTTCCATCAGTTGGCTCTGACCCCGGCATTATTTACCCCGACATAAATCATTACTTCAGAGAAAAACACTTTGGCTGCTGCTGCTGCGGAGGGACTCAGAAGAATGTTTTTGGTCCATTACCATGTGTTTGGGATTTCCGACTGATTAGACTCGCATTCCAAAAGGCCTTATTAAAATCGTCCAGGCAACCAAGAAGCTTTGTTTTAATTGGCTGGGTATCTGTGCCAGACCGGGCGCTGTTGGGAAGCCGACCTCAGGAACATGTGCAATCAATAAATCAATCAGCATGCTTGAGCGCATTTAAATGCAGAGCAGAAGGAATGCAAATACATGAAACATGATGCTGACGGGGCTGCGCTCATAGATATCTATAATAAAGGCTAGATAAGTTGCCCGCGTTGCTGGCCGACGGAGTCAAATGTCCGCACAATTCGGCCATTTTGAGACGGAATAGCTCGCTCAGATAGGTGCCATAAATACACATGCACAAGCTATTTATGTAAAATCAATAGGCATACAGAATGGCCACAGGAGATAAATGTATACTTTTATTATCAACTTTTTAAAAGCAATATTACTGATATAATAAAATACAGGTGATCCCACGGGATCTCGTTTCAAGGGAACGTTCCATAGAACAGACTGCACAAAATTTTGGCATCTTCATTGGCAATAAAGTCAGCAATTTCCTGTGGAAATCATAATGTAGATGTTTAACAAACCAACCCGATTGGAAATCATGTGCAACTTCAGTTTTATTATGTTTAACTTAAGTTGTATTGAAAAGAAAGAACAATTATGCCTCGCCAATTGATGTAAAATGATTGAAACACAATAGCCGTGATACACAATACAGCTGCACATTTCAACATGTTCAAGCATCGAGAATTATTACCAAGGTAATGACGTTTGTAAATCGAGTAATTTGTAAATCCGTCAAGATTTCCGCGAGATATGAGTGTAAACGATTGTGAAGATCACTGACGTTACCTAACGTACCACTGATCCCTCCCGGAACTATTCCGTCCTTAAAATGGCCTCCTGTGCGGACATTCACGAGTCCGTCGTTGCAACCCCTTGGCTGCGCTGGGCTTGCCTGGGCTGGGCTGGGCTGGGCTGGGCTTGGAAGGCTGCTCTCTAATACAGTATGAAAAGGACTTTTCAGAATTCTATTAACAATCTTTTAGTATGTTTGTTTTAGTTATTCAAAAAAGAATTATTGTCTCACATACATACATTGTGGAGTGTTTTTCTGAATTTTACACAGTAACACAAGCACACACTTGTACACTCGTGCAAACTTGCAATCTCACTCACTCACACACACACACACACACACACACACACACACACACACACACACACACACACACACACACACACACACACACACAGACACACACACACACACACACACACACACACACGAACACACACACACACACACACACACACACAGACACACACACACACACACACACAAACACACACACACACACACACACACACACACACACACACACGCAAACACACACACACACACTCTCTCTGCCTCAGCATTCTTCCCCGCGCCCAGCCCTCTCTCCTCCTCCCGGTGTCTGATTTCCATTGTTATTAATATGTGCCTGTTTAATTTTCGTCTCTGTCATAATGTGTCGGGCTAAACTCTGGGAGACAATCCCTTATTGATTATTTTCCCAGCATCCCGAGCGGCGGCGGGGCCCAGCTGATCGGCTGTCTCGAGGAGCCG
>NC_137913.1:9481776-9486776 GCF_963457725.1 Sprattus sprattus | reverse complement strand
TTACAGTGTCCAGGTCCAGGGCGTAATTAAGAAGCCACCTGCTTTGAGCAGAGCAGTATGGGTTATCAGCAGAGCAGTATGGGTTATCACAGAGCATTGTGGGTCATCAGCGCAGGAACACCTCTGACTCTGAGTGTTCAAACCTTACCTCATCTGTGACTCTAATGTGTGTTCAAACATTACTTCATCTCTGTGACTCTGAGTGTTCAATCATTACTTCATATCTGACTCTTCTGAGTGTTTAAACATTACTTTCTCTCTGACTCTGAGTGTGTTCAAACATTACTTCAGCAGGTGGAAAACAGTGAGCAAATGGAGCAGTTCAATTAAAAAGTTACGTTCATTTAAATAAACACACACGTTACGTTGCTTTTCTCAGGTCTCTCTGAGCCTACATTACCCACCTATGTTTTACACTTTACTCCATTTACCAACAACCCATCTGTGTTTTACACTTTACTCCATTTATTAAAAAATACAGCTGGTTTTACACATTATTGGATTTATAAACAATTCATTTGTGTTTTACACTTTACTCAATTCATAAAATAATACAGCTGGTTTTACACATTATTGGATTTATAAACAATCCAGCTGTGTTCTACACTTTGTTGGATTTATAAACAATTAATTTGTGTTTTACACTTTACTCAATTTATTAAAAAAATACAGCTGGTTTCACACATTATTGGATTTATAAACAATCCAGCTGTGTTTTACACTTCATGGGATTTATAAACAATCCAGCTGTGTTTTACACTTTACTGCATTTGCCCACAATCGTCTGCTTTCCAAGTTCCTCTTGAGATATGGCTCATTTACACTTTCACACACACTCACACTCTCACACACACTCTCGCACACACTCACACTCTCACACACACTCTTACACACTCTCACACACATGGACCTGACCTTTTCAGGAGAGCGTGAGCAAATGGAAAGAGTATTGGGGTCAGAGGTGAGCTCATGAACAGTGTGTGTAATGTGTGTAAGAGAGAGAGCGTGATACAGCGTGGCATCTCCTTCCTCCCTCAGAGAGCCCTGTGTGTGTGTGTGTGTGTGTGTGTGTGTGTGTGTGTGTGTGTGGGAGTGTGTGTGAGAGTGTGAAGCGCTGTGCCGTTGCCTGTGACACGCCAAGCTACACTTGCCTCAGCTCCGCCACCGACCTTTCAGGGGTCAGAGGTCGCCATATGTAATATGATGTAACGTTAGAGTGAGTCAAACGCCCCTGCTCACGGCTGAGAGTGCGCTGAGGGGAAGGCCTGGTGTTGCCATGGAAATACCCTTGTTGCCGTGGAGAGGTTAGCCCTGCATTTTAAAGAGCTACATCTGATGGAGTCACAGTGGCTGGCCAGAAGGCATCCTTTAGTGGTGCTGAGATGCTCCTAGGTAGCCATACGCGAGAGTCTTCCACCAAAGAGTGTGTGTGTGTGTGGTGTGTGTGTGTGGAGTGTGTGTCTGTAAGAGTGTGTGTCTGTAGGAGTGTGTGATTGTAAAAGTGTGTGTGTGTGGAGTGTGTGTCTGTAGGAGTGTGTGTCTGTAAGAGTGTGTGTGTGTGTGGAGTGTGTGTGTGTGGAGTGTGTGTCTGTAGGAGTGTGTGTCTGTAGGAGTGTGTGTGTGTGGAGTGTGTGTCTGTAGGAGTGTGTGTCTGTAGGAGTGTGTGTCTGTAGGAGTGTGTGTCTGTAGGAGTGTGTGTGTGTGGAGTGTGTGTCTGTAGGAGTGTGTGTGTGTGTGAGTGTGTGTCTGTAGGAGTGTGTGTGTGTGTGGAGTGTGTGTCTGTAGGAGTGTGTGTCTGTAGGAGTGTGTGTCTGTAGGAGTGTGTGATTGTAAAAGTGTGTGTGTGTGGAGTGTGTGTCTGTAGGAGTGTGTGTCTGTAGGAGTGTGTGTGTGTGGAGTGTGTGTCTGTAGGAGTGTGTGTCTGTAGGAGTGTGTGATTGTAAAAGTGTGTGTGTGTGGAGTGTGTGTCTGTAGGAGTGTGTGATTGTAAAAGTGTGTGTGTGTGGAGTGTGTGTCTGTAGGAGTGTGTGATTGTAAAAGTGTGTGTGTGTGGAGTGTGTGTCTGTAGGAGTGTGTGTCTGTAGGAGTGTGTGATTGTAAAAGTGTGTGTGTGTGTGGAGTGTGTGTGTGGAGTGTGTGTCTGTAGGAGTGTGTGTGTCTGTAGGAGTGTGTGTGTGTGGAGTGTGTGTCTGTAGGAGTGTGTGTCTGTAAGAGTGTGTGAAGTGGCCATGTTAGCCAAGAGTCTTTCACCAAAGAACGATGTTTCCCATGTAATGGCAAAAAAATAAATAATCCAAAGCAGCCCCATTCTCTCATTACAACAACAACAGCAACAACACCAACAGCAAAAACAACAACTTCCACATCAACAACAAACAGCAAAAGCCACATGTTGCCCTTATTTGTCCCTTTGCAGCTGGCTGATGTGAAACGCGGGTTCTGTGGAGCTAGCAAAAGAATGCTAACCCCACTGGCTTTATACATAACCTCCAAGGCTGGCTGGCAGGTCGCCTCTGTGGCCGCTGGTTATCAGTCTGTGGGGGGGGTGGCTCTGGTCCTGAGTGGATATCTTAGGCGGGGGGTCCAGACCACATGGCTCCCTTCTGAGCCTCTCTGGAATGGGACTAGAGCCTGAACGCCCCACACACACACACACACACACACACACACACACACACACACACACACACACACACACACACACACACACACACACACACACACACAGCCACTAGCTCTTCACAGCGCAGCCACAGCCACCCACAGGTATGCTATTGTGGTCACGAGAGACACACACACACACACACTCACACACACACGCACACACACACACACACACACACACGCACACACACACACACACACACACACACAAACAGGGACTTTTCCTTTCATGACATGGCTGAAGGCCTGCTTTTTTCTCTGTTCCTCTCCACTTTCATAAGCACACCATAAAACTAATCACATCACACTTCCACCCAAACTTGTTTCATTATGAGGGGGTTCATGCCTGATCCCTGTCCTGTGCTGAACCCCAGCGCCACAGACGGAGGAAAGAAAGGCAGAGTCCATTAATGGGGTTCATGCTATGTTTATGAGTCATTGTCATTCTTCCCCGTGGAAATGACCGGGGCCATATGAGCTGCCCAGCGCCGGGTCACAGAGGTCCCACACACTGGTGCTGACATGAGAGAGCGCACACTCTCACACACACACACACACACTCACACACACACACACTCTCAGTCACACACACACACACACACACACACACACACACTCTCAGACACACACTCTCACACACACACACACACACTCTCAGACACACACACACACACACACACACACACTCTCAGTCACACACACACACACACACACACACTCTCAGACACACACTCTCACAGACCCACACTCTCACAGACCCACACTCTCAGACACACACACACACAGACACACACTCTCACAGACACACACTCTCACACACACACACACACACACTCTCAGACACACACACACACAGACACACACACTCACAGACCCACACTGTCAGAGACACACACTGTCAGAGACACATACTCTCACAGACACACTCTCACAGACACACACACACACACTCTCAGACACACACACACACACAGACACACACTCTCACAGACCCACACTGTCAGAGACACACACTGTCAGAGACACATACTCTCACAGACACACTCTCACAGACACACACACACACACTCTCAGACACACACACACACACAGACACACACTCTCACAGACCCACGCTGTCAGAGACACATACTATCACAGACACACACACACACAGACCCACACTCCACGCACACTCTCACAGACACACACTATCACACACACACACTCCCACAGACACACACTCCACACACACTCACTTCAATCAAGCTACGACAATAGAGACCTAGTGTAACAATAAATACTATTTTATACCTTTAACTTATAGACACACACTCTCACAGACACACACTCTCACAGACACACACTCTCACAGACACACACTCTCACACACACACTCTCACAGACACACACTCTCACAGACACACACTATCACAGACACACTCTCACAGACACACACTCTCACAGACACACACTCTCACAGACACACACTATCACAGACTCTCACAGACACGCACTCCACACACATTCCCACAGACACACACTCTCAGACACACACTCTAACAGACACACACTATCACAGACACACTCTCACAGACACACACTCTCACAGACACACACTCTCACAGACACACACTTTTACAGACACACACTCCACACACACTCTCACAGACACACACTCCACACACACTCAACACACACACACTCTCACAGACACACACTCTCGGAGACACGCACTCTCACAGACACACACTCTCACAGACACGCACTCACACACACACACACTCTCACAGTCACACACTCTCATAGACACACTCACAGACATGCACTCCACACACACTCTCACAGACACACACTCTCACAGACACACACTCTCACAGACACACACTCTCACAGACACACACTCTCACAGACACACACTCTCACAGACACACACTCTCACAGACACACACTCCACACACACTCACTTCAATCAAGCTACGAGCAATAGAGACCTAGTGTAACAATAAATACTATTTTATATCTTCAACTTACAGACACACATTCTCACAGACACACACTCTTACAGACACACACTCTCACAGACACACACTCCACACACACTCCCACTGATGCTGACATTACAGAGCGCAGATGGCGGAGAGCAGACAGAAAAGAAGCAAGGGATGAATGTGTGTGTGTGTGTGTGTGTGTGTGTGCAGTGTGTGTCTGTAAGAGTAAGTGTGGAGTGTGTGTGTGTTGAGTGTGTGGTGTGTGTTACTGTAAAGGTCTGTAGGGAGTGTGTGTCTTTGAGAGAGTAAAAGAGACAGAGCGAGAACAAGAGAGTATCTCTCTGAAAGTGAGAGAGTTCACACACA
>NC_137913.1:9471776-9476776 GCF_963457725.1 Sprattus sprattus | reverse complement strand
CGGGAGCTCTAATGAAAGAAATCTTCAGACAAACAAGCGGAACACACACTCCTTTGTTTCCTCATGCTGGAGCTGAACACTAGGCTGCAACACACACACACACACACACACACACACACACACTGCAACTCTTTTTTTAGTGTCTAATGATGTTTCGACATTAGTCACAGATCCTCTTCAACAGTTATTTAAACATCTCATGGCAACTCAAATTAAAGATTTTTTTTCTTGTCATGATATTTTTGTTCATGTGATTTTTCCAAATAATTTATATGAAAAATAAAGACATTCACACACCATTACACACAGTCAAACATACAAACACAGAAAAGGCAGAAAAAAATCCAGCCTCCATTAAAAGTTAATACATTTTCACTACAAAATTCCATTGAATTACTAGAACCCCTCTACCTCTGACTGTCCTCTCTTCCTCCTCTCTCCTCCCGGTCTTTCTCTCTTCTCTCTCCTCTCTCTCCTCTCCTCTCCTCTCCTCTCCTCTCTCTCCTCTCTCTCCTCTCCTCTTTCTCCTCTCTCTCTCCTCTCCTCTCCTCTCCTCTCCTCTCCTCTCTTCTCCTCTCCTCTCCTCTCCTCTCCTCTCCTCTCCTTCCACTCGTCCCTGCTCTCCTCTAGACAGACTGAAATGGCTTCTGCTGTCGTCCGGTCACAAGGGGGTAGCATTGACACAGTTCTGCATGAGCTGCCGCTGGGAGAGAGCAGCCTCGGCTTGGGGGACCGACTGCCGCTCATGTAATTGAGGTCTTGGACCTTTTACGCGAGCATGTATTGGTTTGTATGGGGGAAATGTTCAAGGAACAATGGATGTTCAAGGAACAATGTAAAATTGTATTTGGGACTAGCGGCGGCATGCTAACTGCTCTCTAAACAATGACAGAGGCTGGCCACGCGGGGATGTGACTTGTAATTTCTCTGTGCTGCACGCTTGGAATGGAATGGAATAAAGCATTAGTCTTAAATATGTGAGCCGGAGACGCCAGGCACGGCTTTCACGAGAAGGGCCCAGTCCGTTCGGCTCGACTCAACAAACCGCACACATTTGCCATCGAGTCAAACACTATTTTAAAGAAATGAAGTTATGAAGTCCCCTTAAGAAGTACGCATAAATAAACTACTGCTTCTGTTCTAAAGCACTAGGAAAAATACACATAAAAAAATATACAGGTTCTGTCTCAGAGCGTGTGTTTTAAAAACGGGTTTATTGCACATTTTAGAGATATTTTTTATCACTGACATGAAAATATATTTGTTTTCAGCGGCGCACTGAAAGGGAAATCTCTCAGAAAAGGTAAACACATTTTGAAGGGCCATCAGCTGTAAGCACACTCATCATGACTTGAGTGTGTGTGTGTGTGTGTGTGCGTGCGTGTACGCACACTCATCACGGCTGTCGGCAAACGAACCACACAAACACCAGGTCACAATTATTACCTCTCCGCTGTACAAATTAATCCCCTCCAATCATTAATCACCGCTCCGATCTGGCCAAATAGCAACCTAATAAGCGCTCGGCTCGATCCATCTCCTCATCTGAGGTAATGCTTTAGAGGAGCAGAGCTCCACCGCCTCATAAATAAAGGTTACACATTTGCATGGACGGTTCATCATGAATATTGCATCCTGTGTACATGAAAATTCAAATACCCTGCTCATGAAATATGGCCAGGCGCTATAAACTTGTGTACATGCACAAACATTCACAAACACACACACACACACATACACACACACACACACAATTCCATATAGAAGCATAATGTAGTCTTGCTTTTGATAAAAAAATTATGAAAGAGAAGTTTGACCAACAGGATTTCTCTACCCTTCAAAGGATCCCTAATTATTGTCTTTATCACATTTCACTCAGGAGACAATTTTGTGTGTGTGTGTGTGTGTGTGTGTGTGTGTGTGTGTGTGTTTATAGCATTGTGATTATTAATGAAATACATTACGGGTGATAGGCAGGCATGATCCAAAGACAGATATCACTGAATGTGTTCCCAAAGTAATAACTCGTTGACATTTTGTATAACAAGGCAAATAGATTTACCGACTGTTTACTGAGTACACAGCAGATGTTTCCTTACTATGGGTCATGAAATTTCTCCTACAACAGATTTCCACAGTACTTAGTATTCTGTTTTTTTTTTAAATGTCTGCACTTTTCTTCTATGATCTATAAATAACAGTCACTACAGCAAAAAATCTTGAACAGCATTATAAAAAAACATGAAATATTTGTTGAAATAATTCATACGTTTGTTTGCGTAGTGTGTGTGAATGTGTGTGTGTGTGTGTGTGTGTGTGTGTGTGTGTGTGTTTGTGTGTGTGTGTATGTACTTGTGTTTGTGTGTGTGTACGTGTGTATGTAGCATACTGTATGTATGTATGTATGTATGTATGTGTGTGTGTGATTGTATGTACCATACTGTATGTATATGTGTGTCTTTGTGTATATACCATACTGTATGTATCTGTGTGTGTATGTGTGTGTTTGTACATACATATGTTTGTGTGTGTGTGTGTAAGTCTTCTACTCTGTGAGTGTGCTAAGATCCTGGGAGCGATGAGAGTGCAGTTGCGTAAGCTGCCACCTCTCTTCTTGCGTCTGCTTTAAAACAAAATGGAGAACAAGCTGGCTTTGGCCTAAAGTGTGAGCCTGAACTGGTTAACCTGGTGGAGAGTGATCCCCAAACAGGTCCCCTGTTCGTTTGGCCACACACACACACAAACACACACACACACACACACACAGAAGGAACACGTCCCCTGAACTGGCTAACCTGGGGGAGAGTGATGGCCAAAAGAGTCCCCATGGCGCTGTAGGGAGAGTGGGCTATGTTTGCCGCGCAGGAGGGGGGAAGTAATATCTCCCGCTATGACACAGGACAGGAAGGAGCTCTTATTGTCATTAGGATGTGTCGGCTTATGTTAGTGAGGGAGGGGCTAACACACACACACACGCACACACACGCACACACCAGCAGGCCAAGGGTGGGTGGGTGGGGCATCTAGGGACTGTTCCCCTGAGGAGTGTAGGGGTGGTGGTCGGGGAGCTGTGTAGGGTTGTGGGGCCGGTGTGGGGGGGTTGGGCTGAACTGGGTGATGGAGGGAGAGGGAGAGGGCTAGAGCAGCCCCACCATCAGAACCCACACACACACACACACACACACACACACACACACACACACACACACACACACACACACACACACACACACACACATTTCATTGCAAATATTATTATACAGTAATAAAGCTACACACAATTGACAGGCTTATTTTCATATTTTCATCTGTAATGCAGCTGCTGTATGTTTGCTGTGAGTGTGTAGGTATGCAGGCTGGATGTGTGTGTGTGTGCTGTACTATATATACAGAGTATCTTGATGTTGGTGATGATTCAAATGATTACTGTGACTGGCGTGGTGTGATCATACAGCCGTCTGGTCAACAAACTATTCATTCATTTCTGACTGGACAAGAGGCACTCCATGAGTGGGCATGTTCCTGGTGCAACCCCACCTGGACTATTAACTGCCTTTGACACTTTAACTGCTGAATTGTGCAATGTCAGCATTCCATTCATACAAAGACAGAGAGCAGGATGGCAGGCAGGGATTTTAATGTTACATTTGACAGGGACTTTAATGTTACATTTGACAGGGACTTTAATGTTACATTTGACAGGGACTTTAATGTTACATTTGACAGGGACTTTAATGTTACATTTGACAGGGACTTTAATGTTACATTTGACAGGGACTTTAATGTTACATTTGACAGGGACTTTAATGTTACATTTGACAGAGATTTTTATCGTTACATTTGACAGGGATTTTTAACCTTATATTTGACAGGGATTTTTAACGTTATATTTGACAGTTTTCGAGTAAGGAAAGGGAACAAATGGAGTAGAGAAATTAACCAATTAACAGATGTGTGTATAAATAAAGTGATTTTAGATTATAGATAAACATATTAATTTTCAATCTATCAATGGATAAAAAGAAATGAACATGTAACATAAAAACGGGTGTGTACAAGTAGCCTCTATTACACGACATGGCTGCAGAGTGACGTTGCTTAGCAACACTTAATGCTGAACACATTGTTTGGAGTGGAGAATGAATAATCCAAATTGAAAAATGAACGAAAGAAATATAAATATGGGGTCATCAAACTCAAGCTAGTAGTAGTACTTGTGTAACTGTTGTATAACAGCAATAATACGCGCGTGTCCGTGGGGTTGGTGAAGGATATCACCACAGCTGTGATTAAAGATGTAGGTATGAGGCTGAAGGCCGTGTTTGATATCCTTTACCAGCAGCATTGTCACTCGTGCCTTAAGTACCCTATAGCTAATGTACAGCAAGAAACTGCATCTGTGTGTGTGTGTGTGTGTGTGGAAGGGTTCATCTGTGTGTGTGTGTGTGTGTGTGTGTGTGGGTGTGTGTGTGTAAAAGAGTTCATGTGTGTGTGTCAGACAGTGGGGGCTTTTCTTCGGTACTCTAGTGAGTGCACAGTGCTCACACACCACAGTGACATTACAGAGTGCAACGGCAGCTCTCTCTCACTCACACACACACGATGACTGATGAGCTCCCTACAGTCTGTGCATACCTCTGCCACTAAACTCACACACCCCAACCATGACTGTCATATCACCACACACTCACTCGTGCACACATAGTCACACACACACACACACACACACATTCAAGTGCTACTGAGCTATTTAAGCTTTAAAGACAGCGTAGAGAACATTGTATCATTGTATCTTGTGTTCTGCCCCCCCCCCATGACTATACAATCATGTACGTATGTGTGTGCAATTTTTTATTTAGATAATTTCTATTATTTCAATCACGTGTGTTTGTATAATTCTTTATTTAGATCAATTTTATTATTTCTACCTTGCATTAATTCTATTAATTCTACCTCGTAGTTCACTGAGGGGGGATCTGACAAACAAACAAACACACACA
>NC_137913.1:9459276-9461776 GCF_963457725.1 Sprattus sprattus | reverse complement strand
AAGCAAGCAGATAAATTAATTCATGCATAAGGATGAATCCTATTAGCATACATATATACATATACGTACAGTATACAAATAAATATATGTACAGTTTATACTCAAGGACACAGACTGATAGTGAAGGAGTGGAGGGAGCCAACATTCAAAGTATTGGTTGTAGAACCGCTTATTGGGTACATACATTTTTCATAAGACTACTATTATAAAGATAGGCAACTATGTAAATTATTTATATTTGTTTACATTATGGGTAAATAGGCTGGCACACATTAAGATGTATCATAAGCAGAGGAGAAATAGTGCAAATAGTGTGTGTGTGCGTGTGTGTGTGTGTGTGTGTGTGTGTGTGTGTGTGTGTGTGTGTACGTGGGTATGGGCAGCTATGAGCAGGGCATTTCTGTAGGTAGATCAGGTGGAAAGACTGCAGCAGCATCCCCCAGCAGAGACAGTCAAGAGCAGGATGGGAATAACAGAGACAAAGTGGGTGGACAGAGCTAGGTTGCCTTACGTGTCTATAAGTAATTATAGGGGTATGGTGATGACCCCTTTATGTCTATAAGTAATTATAGGTTACGGTTAGTAGGAGCAATATTATCACAGCCATCAGCATCTGCAGGTACAGGGGACACCTTCTACATGGGAGAGAACAGAGACAGGTTAGTATATAAACAGAGTGTCAGTCATACACAAGACGATATTCCACACACAGCTTAACTCAGTGTCTGAGTGATGCCCTGCCTAATTATCTAAACGTAAATCTCATTAAAGAACGGCATGCCACAGGCTGTCCAGATTGGGGGGGGAAGTGTCCCAGAAATGTGGCTAAAAAAGATTAGATTGGAACTATAGGCTGGAGAAAATCAAACCTGAACCTCACTGGGGCCCTATGCAGTTCTGCTAGTTTTGCTACAGGTGTAATGTGCTGTTTGTGTGTTTGTGTGTGTGTGTGTGTGGGGGTGTGTGTGTGTGTGAATATGTTAGTGTGTGAGTGTGTGTGCAAATGTGTCAGTATGTGAATATGTTAGTAAGTGAGTATGTGTGCGAATGTGTCAGTATGTAAATATGTTAGTATGTGTGTATATGTCAGTATGTGAATATGGAAATGTGTGAGTGTGTGTGTATATGTCAGTATGTGAATATGTGAGTGAGTGAGCCTGTGCGTGTGTGACAGTATGTGTCAGTATTTGACTATGTTAGTGTGTGAGAGTGTGCTTATGTGTCTGTATGTGAATATGTTAGTAAGTGAGTATGTGTGTGAATGTGTCAGTATGTAAATATGTGAGTAAGTGAGTGTATGCGAATGTCAGTATGTAAATATGTAAGTATGTGTGTATCATCTGTCAGTTTGTGAATATGTAAGTGTGTGAGTGTGTGTGTATATCAGTATGTGAGTGTGTGAGTGTGTGAGTGTGTGTGTATGCCAGTATGTGAGTGTGAGTTTGTGAGTGTGTGTGTATGTCAGTATATCAGTGAGTTTGTGAGTGTGTGAGTGTGTATGTATGTCAGTATGTGAGTGTGTGAGTGTGTGAGTGTGTGAGTGTGTGTGTATGTCAGTATGTTAGTGTGTGAGTGTGTGAGTGTGTGTGTATGTCAGTATGTGAGTGTGTGAGTGTGTGAGTGTGTGTGTATGTCAGTATGTGAGTGTGTGAGTGTGTGAGTGTGTGAGTGTGTGAGTGTGTATCACCTGTCAGTATGACACAGGGTTCAGGATATCCTCCAAACTCCAACAGGAGCAGATGGAGTTAGAGATGAAGATGATGAGGATGATGAAGATGACAATGATGAAGATGTACATAACAGTAAATCAATCCCCCATAATGTTTGGCCACATAATCATTATTGTTTAAACAAGGTCACACATCCAACACATCCACAGGCATCCTCTCAGTAAGACCGAAGGGGAGAACAGTAGCCATTGTTTTTTAACGCCTTGCTTTTAAATGCACACATTTGACCTCGCTATGTACAATACGTCCTGTCTATAAATGTCTGTTCTGTCAGGGAATTCACATATTTAAATGTGATGTATGATAACACAAGTACAAGTGTCCAGGACCTCAGGCTCTCTCTTCAGAATAAAAGTCTTTAGGCCTGTCAGTACATTGCATCTGCAGCCATTTGGTTCTATCCATTCAGACACATTTGAATGATGTTTTTATATGATGCCCTCATTCACACACCATTTTAAAATGCATTTTACACCTGTACAGCTGTAGCTCATTTTGTGTGTGTGTATTCCTGTGTGAGTATCGCTGAGTGTGTGCACATGTGTGTGTGTGGGTGTGTGTGTGTGTGTGTTGTCTGTGGGAGCGGGAAAGAAAGTGAGGGCGAACCCCTGGTGAATAAATAAAGTGGGGATGGTAATCCAGTGTGCTGTGTGTGTGTGTGTTGTGTGTGTGAGTGTGTGTGTGTGTGTGTGTGTGAACGAGAGAGAGAGTGAGAGAGTGACAGGACGGCTCCTCCCTGGCTGCGGCTGAGCTGGCATTAAACAGACAAG
>NC_137913.1:9451776-9454276 GCF_963457725.1 Sprattus sprattus | reverse complement strand
CCAGCCGCCGCCGCCATCACAGAGATGCACAAACAAACAATTCACAAGATGAAGAGTTGTGCTCTTACTCTCGGTTTTTCCTTCAGATGTACCCAGCACACACACAGACACACACTCACACACACACACACACACACACACACACACACACACACACACACACACACACACACACACACACACACACACAGACACACACACAAACACACACACACACACACACACGATACACACCTAGCCTCGCTTTTGGAGAGCAGGAGGATGTGTTTTTGTGGTGCTGATGGGCTGGTATCATCACCTAAAGTGGAGTTTTTTCCATTAGTGTTTAAATTATGTGCACGCTAATGGCTGAATCTGAGAGAAGATTCTGTCTTTTATGACCATCTGCAGACACATTATTTAGTGAGCAGCATGAAGTAAGCGCCATAAACTACACACACTCCCAGGGAGACACAGCGCACTTTGCCAGACACCTCCACTCTTACAGATTACAGTAAGAGCTTAAATATTCTAATGACTGCACTGCCTTTGTGTACGTTGTAAATAAATGAGACACAAACATCTTTATTATTTGATCCATTATCTTGTGCATGACATCAGGATGGTGCTTTTCATCAACACTGGATTTCTGCTGTATGTACTTAACCTTACAGAAGTCAAGCTGTGGTGCAGCAGTGTAACACAACATTCACAAGCAGCCCTCTACAGTCCTATTTCAATTCCATTCCATTTCTTTTCATTCTATTCTATTCCATTCCATTCCATTCCATTCCATTCCATTCAGTTCAGTTCAGTTCAGTTCAGTTCAGTTCAGTTCAGTTCAGTTCAGTTCAGTTCAGTTCAGTTCAGTTCAGTTCGGGTCAGTTCAGTTCCATTCTATTCTATTCTATTCCATTCCATTTAATTCCATTCAATTCAAATGAATTAAATTTGATCCTACAAGTCAGTAGTACTTGTATACATGCTTACATAAACACATTGCACACTGTTGTCCTGTGAAGCACAGTCAGTATTAGTTGTATACATGCTTACATAAACACTTTGCACACTATTGTCCTGTGAAGCACAGTCAGTATTACTTGTATACATGCTTACATAAACACTTTGCACACTATTGTCCTGTGAAGCACAGTCAGTATTACTTGCTTACATAAACACGTTGCACACTGTTGTTCTGTGAAGCACAGTCAGTATTACTTGCTTGCATAAACACTTTGCACACTGCTGTCCTGTGAAGCACAGTCAGTATTACTTGTATACATGCTTACATAAACACTTTGCACACTGTTGTTCTGTGAAGCACAGTCAGTATTACTTGTATACATGCTTACATAAACACGTTGCACCCTGTTGTCCTGTGAAGCACAGTCAGTATTACTTGCTTGCATAAACACTTTGCACCCTGTTGTCCTGTGAAGCACAGTCAGCACGTCCTCCATGCAACTCATGATCTCATGCTGAGAACAGTGACCTTTGACCCTTTGGGCACTGACCCATAACGTTCCCCAGCTGTGGCCGAGGCCGGCCTCTGGACATGCCTCAGTCTCTCCTCTCTCCAGGACCGCTCTGGTGCCACATCAGACCGGGTGCAGGGCTGACGAGCCCTACTGTGTGCTCTCACATTTTGGGATTGTTTTTACCGTGGTGAGATGTGCTCTTCCGATAATCTAGTATTTTTGGGGATATTTGGGGGGATATTTTTCTTTCCTCTGCTCGTACTGTCTTACATACTATGTACTACTATACAGTATGCTGTGACTACTATAATGTCTGTAAACGTGTTTGACTAGGGAGAGGAGATTCAGTGCAGCATTTCACCTGTCTGTGTCTTGGTGTGCAATTAGACAAAACTACTCCAGTCCAAACTACTCCAGTACTCCTACTCCAGTACTCCTACTCCAGTCCACACTACTCCAGTCCACACTAATCCAGTCCACACTACTCCAGTCCACACTAATCCAGTCCAAACTACTCCAGTCCACACTACTCCAGTCCAAACTACTCCAGTCCACACTACTCCAGTCCACACTACTCCAGTCCACACTACTCCAGTCCACACTACTCCAGTCCACACTACTCCAGTCCACACTTCTCCAGTCCACACTACTCCAGTCCACACTACTCCAGTCCACACTACTCCAGTCCACACTTCTCCAGTCCAAACTACTCCAGTCCACACTACTCCAGTCCAAACTACTCCAGTCCACACTACTCCAGTACTCCTACTCCAGTCCACACTTCTCCAGTCCAAACTACTCCAGTCCACACTACTCCAGTCCAAACTACTCCAGTCCACACTACTCCAGTCCACACTACTCCAGTACTCCTACTCCAGTCCACACTACTCCAGTACTCCTACTCCAGTACTCCTACTCCAGTCCACACTACTCCAGTCCACACTACTCCAGTCCACACTACTCCAGTCCACACTACTCCAGTCCACACTACTCCAGTCCACACTTCTCCAGTCCACACTACTCCAGTCCACACTACTCCAGTC
>NC_137913.1:9436776-9446776 GCF_963457725.1 Sprattus sprattus | reverse complement strand
TGCCTGTGGCACTTGTCAGTGTACTCTGGAAATGTGTTGAAATATCAAAGCGAATTTATAAAAATAAAGAAATTCAATGGTGAACTGATCAACATAGGCTCATGTCGCGGACCCCCTGCAATGCCTTCGCGGACCACCCGGGGGCCATAAACCCCCTGTTGAAAACCCCTGCTCTACTCCATCCATGTGTATTTATCATAGTTTATATCCCTGCTATAACACTATGTACATTTATAACACACTTATATCCCTGCTATAACACTATGTATATTTATATTATACTTATATCCCTGCTATAACACTATGTATATTTATATTATACTTATATCCCTGCTATAACACTATGTATATTTATATCATACTTATATCACTGCTATAACACCATGTATATTTATATCATACTTATATCACTGCTATAACACTATGTATATTTTTATCATACATATCACTGCTATAACACTATGTGTATTTATATAATACTTACAGCATTTATTTAATTTGGCACTTACAGCCAATGTTGTAGCCATGTACCATATAATTCAAATGAAATCAAACCCAAAAGGACACTTATCATGGTTAAGCATATAGCAAAGCAACTCAATTGGTCAAATTCCATGGTCAAAAAAGAAATAAATAGAGTTATGAAATTATGAGTTGCAATATTGCTGTATTAGTTTACAGTTCTGCTACAAAATAAAATAACTTAGGTCACTAGTTAATTTATCCATTAGGTTACTGGTTGCTATACCCATTACCATGGCAACAAGCAAGCATGTTTTACTTGTCTTTCCTAAGCTCTTGATAAAGCTATCTTAACCTTTGGGTTACAGAATACCCTATCAACTTACATAGAGGTAAATAGACCAACCTACGCAAACACAGAAATATATAAAGGATATCCAGGATATATGGACACTGCATATACGTATATCACTGTGCTCAGCATATGTGGACCAGTGTGGTGGCAAAGATAGATAAACTGCTCATGTATTGATTAGTGTGTGTGTGTTTTTTGACACTGAGAATCAAAACCGTGAGAGGAGACAGTACATGAGTCCCAGTCACCTGGGCGCATATCAATACTCCTTACCCTTTCATATGGAAATATGGACCCGGCCACCGCCACCACACTCAATCCATCAACGCAAGTTTGGATTTCATCGAGTGCCACATCCTCAGCAGACTACTGTCCATGTCTCACTCACGGCACTCATGCGCACAACAGGAAACAAACAAACAAACAAAAACATCATCGGGTGACCATCTGTCCAAAGTTAAATGACACATTCAGACTGATAAACTAGGGCAGAGTTCCACTTCCTAACATCAGTTTCATGACATCTCACATTCATCTCTGGCTCTGAACCAATAGTGTGTGTTTGTCACATTAACCTGTGTGCTGGTTCTGTATGTATCTGTACATTAATGATTCTGATTATATATCTGTATGGTAATGTTTCTTCTTATACATCTGTATGTATGTTCATGATTCGCATTATATATGTATATGTATGATAATGATTGTTATTATACATCTGTATGTTAATGATTCTTATTATATATCTGTATTTATGTTAATTATTCATAATATACTGTATATCTGTAAGTTTATACATTTTTATAAAACATCTGTATGTAAACGATTATCATTATTTATCTGTATGTTAATATTTATATTATATATCTGTATGTACATTTTTCTTATTCTATCTGTACGGTAATGATTCGTATTATATATCTGTACGTTAATGATTCTTTGCCCATTGTCTTTGTTTGGGACTTTAGTTCCCTTTAAGCTAATGCAGCACAAAATAACAGTGGAAATGAAGCAGGTAATTACAATGCAGCACAAGTAAGATGCCCTGAGTGTTGTGTGTGTATGTGTGTGTGTGTGTGTGTGTGTGTCTCCAAGTAGGATGCCCTGAGTGTTGTGGTCTCCGCCACAGACGATGCGCTCGCATTTATCCTTTATTTTAATCCCCCCCCTCCGCTAGCGTGATAAAGCTCTCCGCCTGGTAATGGCTCCTCTTCCTGGCCCAAAAGCAGTGATAATGGTGGCCGACTGGGCCAGGAGTCAGCGCGTGGAAGGTGATTAAGGAACCTTATTAAAAGCAACCTTGTAGAGGGGGGGCCACGTGACGGCGGGCACATTACGAGTCCTGATCCGTTTCAAATGACACCCCGGCTTCCCGAACACGGCGGAGAACCTGATTAGGATGACAGGCACTGAGTGATACCGCAGACCTGTTAATAACATGAAAATTAGAAGGGGCTCATGCAAAGAAAGGAGATTAATTTAGCTGGAGTCCATCTCGCGCAAATTGCGAAGTTGTGAATATGTTCGCAGATAATGAGCCTTCCTGCTTGTCAGCTCACTTGTCATTCTGTGTAATTAATGTTAAGGAAGACTCCTTCCTGATGCTTCCTATTACTCATCTAGCAAGAAAATTTCTTCGGAGAAATAATTTACATTTATTATCATCAGTCTGTTTGTGTGGTGTATTTCGCTGTGGAGTAATTTATAGCAACACCATTTCTCTCGGCTTGATTAGTCTCTCGTCAGCCTGAGATGGAATTTTTTTTTCTTCTTCAGATGTCTCAGAACGGAAAATTGAAAATGTTGTTGCTTCACACGGCCCTCTGCCTGCAAGTGCCACCCAACTGATCTGCACAACACACACACACACACACACAACACACACACCACACACACGCTCACACAAACACACACACACACACACACATCACACCAGCTCCTGCCTGCAGTGCCACCCTTGCTGCTCATCTGCACAACAAACACACAACACACACACCACACACGCGCGCACACATGCACACACGCACCTAAACACACACACACAAACACCCACACAAGCAAACATACTTGGTGAAGATTTACACATGCGCAAAGACATAAACACTTGACACTACTAATGTAGAAATGCACAGGTACACAAACAATAAGCCGCAAACACACACACACAATGATGTAGAACTGTACAGTTAAACAAACACACACACAAACACAAAACAAACTCACACAAAAAAGAATCTTATATGATGCAAACATTATTAATTCCCATGAGTCTCCTTAATGCCGTATGCAGCCAATAACAAACAGCATAATGTGGTATACAGCATTGACATACAGCGCAATCACCGCCAGTCTTAATGAAACAATGCTACGCAACGCTACGATTCCCCACCTGATCATCAATATGCACTCCAGTATTTCTTCCACCGAGGTGGGGCATGATTGACTGCATTAGAAAAACACAACTGGCAATAAAAATTACAGCATGGTGAGCAAACAGGCCGTTATTAAGCCCGAACGCACGGCACACAAAGGCCGGTTCAGATGCTGAGATATTACCCACTGTGCAATTTACAGCCTGCATGGCTAGTTAAATCTTTTCATCTTCTCTCTGAATGGAATTTTCTCATTTCACACAAATACCCCACTGATATCAGCTCTAACTACAGGACTAGTTTGATTTAACAGTTTAACTATTTTGTTGCTGTGAGCAAAAACACATGCTTTATGTTGCTCCTCCTAATGCTGTCAGTAGTTTTTTTGGAGGTTAGTTGGAGATTCTGTGAATGAGGTGGTGGCTGTGCTTGAACGGACACAGACACAGTGTGATCCATCTGCAGCATGCAGTCTGTGCTCGGACACAGACGCCCCCAGGAACCATCTGCAGCGTGACTGTCTGTGCTCAGACACAGACACCCCCGTTAACCATCTGACTGTCTGTACTCAGACACAGACACCCCCGTGAACCATCTGACTGTCTGTACTAAGACACAGACACTCCCGTGAACCATCTGACTGTCTGTACTCAGACACAGACACTCCCGTGAACCATCTGACTGTCTGTGCTCAGACACAGACACTCCCGTGAACCATCTGACTGTCTGTACTAAGACACAAACACCCCCGTAAACCATCTGACTGTCTGTACTCAGACACAGACACCCCCGTTAACCATCTGACTGTCTGTACTCAGACACAGACACTCCCGTGAACCATCTGCAGCGTGACCCGTCTGTGCTTATTCTTCTGAGGGCCCATACTAACGGCTCATTTGGAAAGGGAAGATATTTCTATTCTGTTTTTTTTTTTTTGCTGGGTTGCTCTCTCTCTCTCCATCTCTCTCCCTCTCCCTCGATCTCTCTCTCTCTCTCTCCCTCTCCCTCTCTCTCTCCCTCTCTCTCTCCCTCTCTCCCTCTCTCTCTCCCTCTCTCTCCCTCTGCCGTGACCATAACTCAAGTAATGTTCATCTGTGGTGTGTATTTAAATCAGTGGGGCCGGGCTCATCTGCCTCCCCTGCATCTCTGCTGGTAAATTTATAAGCCTGCTCTTAAAATGTATTATTCATTCGCGCATGTAAATAATACATGCTTGGTTCCAGAGCACATTAACCCTTTGCCTTACCAGGGCTTGCGGAGTCATTGTTTTGAAAGGCAATTATGTCATTTAATTAATGCTGTAATTAATACTGTAATTAGCTTAAATACTTTGCAACCCAGTGCCACTGCTAAGCTGTCTTAATTAGGCAGATTGAGGGATTTTGATGCCTTTTTTTTGCGCAGTCAGAGTGTTGCCGTTGCCGGGCATTGGAAAGGGAAACTGGGGGAGATAAGTGCAGAAGTGAATTACCCAACAAAGACAGTTGAGCCTTTGAAGATCTCTCTCTTTACAGGCGTCGCTTTGAAATGATCATCTCAGCTCTTTTAGGCCCTCTTCTCTCCGCATGTTTATCAGACGAGAAAAAAAAAAAGAAAAAAAAAAAAGCCATGGAGCAGGCTTCATAGATTACCCTAATTAAAACATTTTCATAATCTTTGATCAGTTTAGAAGGGGGGGGGGAGAGAGCAGGAATCTTAAAATAAAAATCACTTGAAGGCTGTTTGCGTCTGTGAAGGCTGTTTAACATTCTCCAAATGCAATCAAAGAGACGAGGCACAGTGGAAAATCAGCCATGAATAAAGGCAAAGTGAAGAGAGTAAACAAGCCAAGTGGGGCTCAGGGGAGCAGTGTTAAGGCATCGGTGTTGAAACAGCAGTGTTAGGGCAACGGTGTTGAAACAGCAGTGTTAAGGCAAGGGTGTTGAAACAGCAGTGTTAAGGCATCGGTGTTGAAACAGCAGTGTTAAGGCAACGGTGTTACAACAGCAGTGTTAAGGCAACGGTGTTACAACAGCAGTGTTAAGGCATCGGTGTTGAAACAGCAGTGTTAGGGCAACGGTGTTGAAACAGCAGTGTTAAGGCAAAGGTGTTGAAACAGCAGTGTTAAGGCTTCGGTGTTGAAACAGCAGTGTTAGGGCAAGGGTGTTGAAACAGCAGTGTTAAGGCATCGGTGTTGAAACAGCAGTGTTTAGGCAACGGTGTTGAAACAGCAGTGTTAGGGCAACGGTGTTGAAACAGCAGTGTTAAGGCAAGGGTGTTGAAACATCAGTGTGAACAGTGTTAAAAAAGGAATCTCAGACATAGTCTTTAAGTGTTGAGAAGTGGTATTGAATCAAGGTGCTAAGTAGGAGCATTTAGACAGTGGTGTTCAGTATTGATGTTCAGCTGTTTTGTTCACTGGTGGCATCCTGTCGTGGTCATCAGACAGCTGTATTTAGATAGGAATGTTCATTATTGACTGCTGTACTGCAATGTTTAGTACTGGTGTTGAGATGTGGTGTTCAGCAGTGTAAGGCTCAACAGTAGTGACCGGTAGTGGTGTTAAATATAGAGGTTTCAGTCAGTGGTGTTCAGGAATGTTGAGATCAGCGTTGCGTTTGCTCTTTGGCAGGAAAGCAGGCAGGCAGGTACCTATTCCGGAGCTGAGAGTTTTATCCTTGCCTGGGCTGACAGTGATAGAAAGTGTTTTCCCCAAACTAGAAAAATAGTTGGGAGAAGATAAAATAGCCAAGTGGACAGAGGACACTGAGCCGAGCGAGCCATCTCCTACCGACTACAGGCCAGAAGAGTAATCCTGCCTGTCTGGAGTACGGACCATTTCTCTCTCTCTCTCTCTCTCTCTCTCTCTTCCTCCCTCGCTCCCTCCCTCACCCTCACCCTCTCTCTCGCTCTCGCTCTCTCTCTCTCTCTCGCTCTCTCTTTCTCTCTCTCTCTCTCTCTCTTCCTCCCTCGCTCCCTCCCTCACCCTCACCCTCTCTCTCGCTCTCTCTCTTACTCCCTGCCTCCCTGCCTCCCTCCCTCTCTCTCTCTCTCTCTCTCTCTCTCTCTTCCTCCCTCGCTCCCTCCCTCACCCTCACCCTCTCTCTCGCTCTCTCTCTTACTCCCTGCCTCCCTCCCTCTCTCTCTCTCTCTCTCTCTCTCTCTTCCTCCCTCCCTCCCTCCCTCACCCTCACCCTCTCTCTCGCTCTCTCTCTTACTCCCTGCCTCCCTCCCTCTCTCTCTCTCTCTCTCTTCCTCCCTCGCTCCCTCCCTCACCCTCACCCTCTCTCTCGCTCTCTCTCTTACTCCCTGCCTCCCTCCCTCTCTCTCTCTCTCTCTCGCTCTCTCTCTTTGTGTGTTTGTGAGTCAATTCACACTCTCAGTACAAATATTACCATACTGCACATAAATGTTTCAGGAACTAGTGTTGCTAATCGTCGAATCAATCTCCAGACATTTTAAGAAGTAATTGAACACTTCTCTGTGGAGCTCTTAATTTGAAATACCTCAATGAACTTTATGTTTATTTTCTGTGAAAATGTCATCCCATTAACATATGTACATTTTGAATAATTTCTTGAAGTGATAATGATTTTTTTGTATTGTTGTCGTCTGTAGTGGCATAAATGAAGGAGCATATTGCTTGCGTCAGCCATTTTGAAAGGCGGCACAATTAACATCTGAACTATTGAACATGGCTGCCAATGGCCGATAGCTGAAGGTGTGATTACTGCACAAGTAACTGAAAACTGTCCCTGTGCATTTATAAAGCCGTGTGTTACATTACTCACACACTCGCCGGCTGTCTGTGCTGTTGACACAAAGCCCATCGCTCCAACCGTAGGCTAACGGTATTTGGTTTTCGGTGATTTTATCAATGTCGTTAGAACATTCATTGAACTAAGTGAGAAATCCATCAACAGCTGACAGCTAGCTGTAGACTAATGACTGTTAGGCGATAATAATTTTTAATATGATTTTTATTTCACTTAATTTCATCTTCTCCTTACAGTGGTCCCCCGTCAGACGAGAAGGATTTCGGGAAAGGGGGATACTTTTCCTTGAGACGCCCGGCCCTTTTTTTCCTACTCTGCGAGAAGCCTAATGTCTGACATAAACTCATCTGGAATATTGCAAATAGCCGTGGTGACACAGGAGGCTGTGAAGAATAGAGAAGGTAATTTGTTTGACGTACCCAAAACAGCCTTACGAGCTGGGGGTGGAGGTGGGGGAGGGGGTGGGGGGCCGCACAGAGGGGTATTACAGCGTTAAAATGAAACTCGTCTTTAAGCGCAGACGCCAGGTCCACAGCAAGCGCATGTCAACACTATAAAAAGCCAACAGCTCCAGGCTCCTGCTCGCTCTTCAGATGTGACCTTTTAAAAATTGACTTGGAGGTGATAAAATTCCGAGCGCTGGGGCTCTGCCATCGGGGCTTTTATAGTAACTTCACAAAAGCTTATTTCAACTCGTCTCCTGGCTTAAGGAGAGCGCTTCCCCCCTAAACTGCTCAGAATTTTACAGAGTCGAAAAAAGCTCAGGAACTATTTGCATTTTGATGCTGTCCCAGAACGAAACTAATTTCATACTTGCCTTCAAAACGCCCCCCCCCCCCCCCTCAACGTCCCCCCCCTCCTCCCGGTGTTCCCCCCTATCTGCTGCAGTCATCTCACAGCACGCTAACATTGCCTGAAACATAACGAAGCACACGGAGAGGAAATTCATTTCTCGCAACAGGATTTTCGGCCCCTGTGACGCTTATCTCTCCGCCTGTTTAGACGATAAAAGAGGAGGAAGATAATTTCACAATTAATGGTAAAAGATCCAAGACCTCCTGTCCTCCGCCATTAGACAAAACCTCTTTGAGAAACACTCCTCCATATTTCTTAACCTCGGGTTTCAATTGTCTTGACCCTGGCAGTATTAATGGGTGAGTTAATGGCCGCCTGAGTCGCTTTAATTTATGCCAGGGTAAATTAAGAAGAAGTATAATGGATTTTGCTTTTCAAAAATGTCCAGAGCAGGCTTTTCACGGCGCTTATCTGGTGAATCAAATTATCATATTATCTCTGTGAATGGGCCTTTTGAAGCCATATTTCACATTATCTCTGCGAGGACAGTTTTGACATTCCCTAACATGATTCTGCCTTTATTGTGGCTGGCCAGTACAAGCACTGACAAAAGCATGGAACGAAGAACTTTCTTTTAGGAGGAGAGACGCATTTCTTGCTCACTGGGGGTGAAAGTGTAAAAGAAAGCCTGAAAGAGGCATTCAGATGTAAATTAGTCACAAAGGCTGCATGCAATTAAAACTGTGAGCTTTGGTGTTGCACAGATAACACTTAAAGAAACTAATATCTTTAAATCTCTGCTGAAATCTCCCTGAGTGCATTTGCCAGGCATTCAGTAGATCTTTTAGATGCCAACTTACACATTACATTTACAGTTTTGGTTATATGATCACACACACACACACACACACACACACACAGATGTATGCACACACAAACACACACACTGATACCCTGTCACACACAGACACACATACAAACACACACACACACACACACCAAACACACACACTCACACCAAACACACACATACACACACACACACACACACACACACACACACACACACACACACACACACACACACACACACACACACACACACACACACATACAAACACACACACACCAAACAGACACACTCACACCAAACACACACATACACACACACACATGCATTATCTGTAAGAATCTCTCTGTGTGAAGGATGTGAGGTGTAATACTCTTCTTCAGGGAGTACAAGTGTTCTCAACACGGAACACCGTTATTGCAGAGGAACGCAGCCAATCAGGAGACAGAAGAGGAAGATGATCACACACAATAATCCATTCCACTTGAACACACCCCCCCCCCCCCCACCCACACACACACACACACACACACTCACACACACACACACACACAACCCTCTCATTTTGGAGCAGGTAGCTCAGCGTAAGAAAGAACGCGGCGGGTGACAGTGTAATGAGAAATATGATAATTCCGGAGCGCATTAATTTCATGTCCTGTGGGTTTCGCAAGATCACTTATTATTCGCTACAAATTAAATCACCATTTCATCCTGCATCACCGGCTGTATCAAAGGATCCCTCCACGTCCCCGGATCAAATTAATTGTGTGCGAGCCCTTTTGATACGTTTAAGTATATAATAAGATATACGTTTCAAAAGCGGAAAAAGCATTAGGACAAAACGGTACGAAGCACGTAAGAGCCTTAAACGTATTCAGTTCCACACAGGTCTCCTAAGTACTGTCTGTCCTGGATGGAATATACTCGTCTTTTCGGTGTACGCACGTCCTAAGTACAGAGGACGTCGTCCGTCTCGGACAGGACGCACTTGTCTGATTATGCAGACGGCAAGCTCAAGCGACGGGCTCAGTGCGGTCCCCCTAGAGAGGGAGTGACACGCTCCACCCCGGGTCTGAGTGTTCCGGCGGCACCCACCCACGGCCTGCCTGCCGGCGTTAGGGGGGCGGGCCTGTGGAAGCGGCGGAGGCGCAGGGGGAACGGTGGCAGTTATTTGGGCTTTGTTTGTAATCTGTGACGGCGCTCTGTCAGAGAGGAGTGCTGATAATAGTGCGAGCGCCCAGGAGCCCCGGAGTGGTGTCACGCACAATTAATGTCCCCAGGTAGCCACTCCATTAGTCTTATGAACTCCAGGCGCTGGGGGAATGCTAATGGTTAGGATGCCGTAGGGCATTGGGAGTAGAACGCGACACACACAGACACACACACACACACACACACACACACACACACA
>NC_137913.1:9429276-9431776 GCF_963457725.1 Sprattus sprattus | reverse complement strand
AATATTGATAACAGTGTCAAGTAAATGAATGGAGGTAATTTCAGCTGCAGAAGAGTCAAACATGAGGAACATGGAGGAACAGCCACCGCTTCCCAAATATTGAGCAGAGTGACTGGAGATGAGCTGCAGATCTGGTGATACTATATACTGTATACTTTTACCATCCCAGTGAAGTATAATATATATATACTGTATATATACTGCTTTTACCATCCCAGTGAAGTATAATATATATATATACTGTATATATACTGCTTTTACCATCCCAGTGAAGTATAATATATATATATACTGTATATATACTGCTTTTACCATCCCAGTGAAGTATAATATATATATATACAGTATGTATACTGCTTTTACCATCCCAGTGAAATATAATAATATATATATATATATATGTATATATATATACACGCTATATAGTATATAGAGAGAGAGATAGAAAGGCTGTCAGACCATTGAATGCAGTAAGACCCAGGCTGGTTTTGGCATCTGTCTATCCATCACGACTCAACGCTGAGGGAGAGCGAGACGAGTGCCCCCGTCACACCAACATCAGCCCAGTGTCTGCCTGTGGAGCTCTCCAGTATGGCTCAGAGTATGCTACCCCACACTAATAGTATGACACAGAGTATGCTACCCCACACTAACAGTATGGCTCAGAGTATGCTACCCCACATTAACAGTATGGCATAGAGTATGCTACCCCACACTAACAGTATGGCACAGAGTATGCTACCCCACACTAATAGTATGGCACAGAGTATGCTACCCCACACTAACAGTATGGCACAGAGTATGCTAACCCACACTAATAGTATGGCACAGAGTATGCTACCCCACACTAACAGTATGGCTCAGAGTATGCTACCCCACACTAATAGTATGGCTCAGAGTACGCTACACCATACTAACAGTATGGCTCAGAGTATGCTACCCCACACTAACACAGAATATGCTACCCCACACTAACACAGAGTATACTACCCACACTAGCACAGAGTATGCTACCCCTCACTAATAGTATGGCTCAGAGTATGCTACCCCACACTATTAGTATGGCATAGTGTAGGCTACCCCACACTAACAGTATGGCACAGAGTATGCTACCCCACACCAACATCAGACCAGTGTCTGCCTGTGGAGCTCTCCAGTATGGCTCAGAGTATGCTACCCCACACTAATAGTATGGCACAGAGTATGCTACCCCACACTAACAGTATGGCACAGAGTATGCTACCCCACACTAACACAGAATATGCTACCCCACACTAACACAGAGTATACTACCCCACACTAACACAGAGTATGCTACCCCTTACTAATAGTATGGCTCAGAGTATGCTACCCCACACTATTAGTATGGCACAGTGTAGGCTACCCCACACTAACAGTATGGCACAGAGTATGCTACCCCACACCAACATCAGCCCAGTGTCTGCCTGTGGAGCTCTCCAGTATGGCTCAGAGTATGCTACCCCACACTAATAGTATGGCACAGAGTATGCTACCCCACACTAACAGTATGTCACAGAGTATGCTACCCCACAGTAACAGTATGGCACAGAGTATGCTACCCCACACTAACAGTATGGCACAGAGTATGCTACCCCACAGTAACAGTATGGCACAGAGTATGCTACCCCACACTAACAGTATGGCTCAGAGTATGCTACCCCACACTAACAGTATGGCACAGAGTATGCTACCCCACACTAACAGTATGGCTCAGAGTATGCTACCCCACACTAACAGTATGGCACAGAGTATGCTACCCCACACTAACAGTATGGCTCAGAGTATGCTACCCCACACTAACAGTATGGCTCAGAGTATGCTGCCCCACACTAACAGTATGGCACAGAGTATGCTACCCCACACTAACAGTATGGCTCAGAGTATGCTACCCCACACTAACAGTATGGCACATAGTATGCTACCGCAAACTAACAGTATGGCACAGAGTATGCTACCACACACTGTTAGTATGGTACAGTGTAGGCTACCCCACACTAACAGTATGGCTCAGAGTATGCTACCCCACACTAACAGTATGGCACAGAGTATGCTACCCCACACTAACAGTATGGCTCAGAGTATGCTACCCCACACTAACAGTATGGCACAGAGTATGCTACCCCACACTAACAGTATGGCTCAGAGTATGCTACCCCACACTAACAGTATGGCTCAGAGTATGCTGCCCCACACTAACAGTATGGCTCAGAGTATGCTACCCCACACTAATAGTATGGCTCAGAGTATGCTACCCCACACTAACAGTATGGCTCAGAGTATGCTGCTCTCAGTAACTGTGTGAAAGGACTTTCCGTCTGTTTCACCTACACACTACCATAAACTGTTGTCCACCATTTAAGGACCATCAAGTGTCTCATGAACCAGTTGCTGATCACAAACGTGGGTAGACACACACACACACACACACACACACACACACAGGCTGGCCTAGACTGGCTCTGTGCTGTAATGCTGTCTG
>NC_137913.1:9419276-9424276 GCF_963457725.1 Sprattus sprattus | reverse complement strand
ATCCACTGCTCCCCAGACTGATTCAAAGCTGTGACCATAGTGTGTGTGTGTGTGTGTGTGTGTGTGTGTTCGTAAGTGCATACTGCGTTCATACATACTGATTCAAAGGCCTCCCTCCTTATGTCTGATTGAGTGTGTGTGTGTGTGTGTGTGTTCATACGTGCATACTGCGTACATTCAAACGTGTTTGTATTTGAGAATATATTTGTTTTTTAGCTCATGAATATGTTTGTGTGTGTTGCGTGCACTGTGCGCGTGTACGTACATGAACATCAGTGCATGAGTGTGTGTGTGAGTGTGTGTGTGTGTGTGTGTGTGTGTGTGTGTGTGTGTGTGTGTGTGTGTGTGTGTGTGTTCGTAAGTGCATACTGCGTTCATACATACTGGTTTAAAGGCCTCTCTCCTTATGTCTGATTGAGTGTGTGTGTGTGTGTGTGTTCATACGTGCATACTGCGTACATTCAAACGTGTTTGTATTTGAGAATATATTTATTTTTTAGCTCATGAATATGTTTGTGTATGTTGCGTGCACTGTACGCGTGTACGTAGATGAGCATGTATTTAGTTGTCAGTGCATGAGTGTGTGTGTGTGTGTGTGTGTGTCTGTGTGTGTGTGTGTGTGTGTGTGTGTCTGTGTGTTTGTGTGTGTGTGTGTGTGTGTGTGTGTGTGTGTGATGGTATTCCTTCACTGATGGTAAGAATATGTCATACATTTGTGTGATTTTTAACCCTGAGTATGGCAGCAGTGTATTGACTGATTCTGAAACATTACAGGGGAAATGATATTACAAGCTGTTCAAAAACATCAATGTCCTTTCAACGGTTTGCTACACACAGCAGAGCTCCACTGTGTGAGGTTGCCTCTCACACACTTTCACACACTCTTGTTTTCTTGCGCCGCTTCTTTCGATAAACTTATTTGCAGTCTCTTGGGTATTGAATCTCTTTCTCTGTGAGTGTGTATTTAGTGCAGTTGTGTGTGTGTGTATGTAGTCTGAGTGTTAAGTCTCACTGTTTATGTAGTGAGAGTGTGTGTTTGTGTATGTAGTGTGTGTGTGTGTGTGTGTGTGTGGGTGTGTTTGTGTGTGTGTGTGTGTGTGTGTGTGTGTGTGTGTGTGTGTGTGTATGTAGTCTGAGTGTTAAGTCTCACTGTTTATGTAGTGAGAGTGTGTGTTTGTGTATGTAGTGTGTGTGTGTGTGTGTGTGGATGTGTGTGTGTGTGTGTGTGTGTGTGTGTACCAACAAATTAATATCCTCTCTGTGTGATTTATTATTGGTACCATTCATGGAGTCTAAAACTCCCATTAAATAGTTTATCACTGTAACGGATAACCAAGAGTTTTTCTTTGAGTTGTGAGTTGTGGGCATTAGCAAAGAAGGAAATGTGTGTGTGCGTGAGTGTGTTCACATTAACTGTCTCATGTCTCTTCTGGATGACACCTGTCAATCAGGGACCTGCACAGTCAGCCACCATTGATCTCCATCAGTGTGTCTGAGGCAGACGCCAGCAAAAATGAGCAAGATAACATAAGACATGTGACGATGTACACACTTACACACACACACAAACACAAACACACACGCACACACACACACACACACGCACACACACACACCTTGGTGGCCCCTCCCCTGGCAGTCATCTCTCATTGGAGCGTCTCGCCCAAGTGGAGAGGTGGAGGGTGATGGAGGAGGACGGTGAGGCAGACAACAGGTGATGGATTACAGGGCCATCCATTCCTGAAAGCACAGGCTTCCCAGGCACCACACGTCACTGGAATTTACATTATTAATCTCCTGTGATAATCTCAGACACAGGCCCAGCCTCACACTGAGGGAGAGAGAGAGAGAGAGTGTGTGTGTGTGTGTGTGTGTGTGTGCGAGAGAGACAGGGTGTGTATGTGTGTGTGTGTGTGAGAGAGCGAGTGAGAGTGAGTGTGTGAGGACCCTGGTTCTCCAGTATCTCCACTGCAAACACACACACACACACACACACACACACACACACACACACACACACACACACACACACACACACACACACACACACACACACACACACACACACACATACACACACACACACACACACACACACACACACATACACACACACACACACACACACAGGTGGAGAGGATATGGTCCATAAATAACAGCCAGCATTCAGCCTAATTGCTCAGAGGTGAAAATGGCCCACTTGTGTCACACTAATTACTCCTGTTTCGCCCGCCTTGCCTGAGTTCCAGAATAAGGGATTATATATTGTGCCTGACAACAATGAAACATTCACACTGTTGTTGTTTTTACATGTGTGTGTGTATGTGTTGTTGTTGTTGTTTTGTTGTTGTTTTGTTGTTATATCTATCTCTTTCCTCACTCTCTCCCTCTATCTCTCTGTTCGTTTGCCCCCTCATTCTCTCCGTCTCTATTCTGTGATGTATTTAAATGTTTTCATAACCGTCCGTTCTTGACACGCTATCTGGCGAGAGGCGAGTTTAACAGGAAATCTATTTAATCTGAGAATCTCATTATATGATCGCAGGCACAGCAGCAGCAGCAGCAGCAGCAGCCGAGAACACAGAGGTGCTCGACAGCAGAACGACGAGGAGAGAGAGAGGAGAGGAGGAGGAGGAGGAGGAGGAGAGTGGAGAGGAGAGGAGAGGAGAGGAGAGGAGAGGGGAAGAGAGGAGAGGAGAGGAGAGGAGAGGAGAGGAGGAGTGGAGGAGAGGAGAGAGGAGAGGAGAGGGGAGGAGGAGGAGAGTGGAGAGGAGAGGAGAGGAGAGGGGAAGAGGGAGGGGAGAGGAGAGGAGAGGAGAGGAGAGGAGAGGAGTGGAGGAGTGGAGGAGAGGAGAGAGGAGAGGAGAGGGGAGGAGGAGGAGAGTGGAGAGGAGAGGAGAGGAGAGGAGAGGAGAGGGGAAGAGAGGAGAGGAGAGGAGAGGAGAGGAGAGGAGTGGAGGAGTGGAGGAGAGGAGAGAGGAGAGGAGAGGGGAGGAGGAATAGAGGAAAGGAGGGGAGGAGGAAGACTGGAGAGGAGGAAGACAGAGAGGGAACGACAGAGAGACTGAGAGAAAAAAGGATGGAAAGAGAGACAGAAGGAGGAGAGGGAGGACACTGAGGGTGATTGTTTAATGTCATGCGTTTATGCGTGTGAAAGTACAGAGAGAACTGGATCTAAAAGCCTCTCCCTCTCCTGCTCCATTTGAGTACATAATGATTAAATGTTTCCCATTGTGTTACAGCTGGTTGGTTTTATCATTCCGATGGGGAGAGAGAGAGAGACGGAGAGAGAGAGAGGGAGGGAGAGAGAGAGAGAGAGATAGTCTAGCCCCCAGCCCCTCAATGCTTTTGACTGCTTTCCAAATATGAACTCCTTTTAAAGCCATTAAAAGATTATCACTGATTTAAGGAAATGTCTGTTAGGGACATTAGCGACAGACTGTTCCCCAAACCCCCAGAATGCCATTCTCCTCCCTCATCCGGCCTGTGCCATTTAATTTCATCCCCATGAATATGCAATGAATTTAATTCTCAACACTGTTTTCATCTTCTCCTGTAATCACAAAAAATGCCTGTGTAATTAGTTTCTAATTACTTGCTTTAATTGTTGCAGTAATCATTTTAATCACCCAAATGCACAGCCATTGTATGCTAAAGGGGAGATAATCTTTGCATAACTCCTAGCTTGCCTCTCTTCTTAAGGACTTTGATATCTAGATTTTGCCCGGGTCTTCTCATGCGGGAAGGGGCAATAAGATGCTGGGGCAATAAGGGGCTGGGGCATGTGGAGGTTTGATTATACTGATGAGAGAGCCAGTCAGGAAGAGACAGAGAGGTGGGGAGAGAGGGAGAGGGGAAGGGAGAGATAGAGAGCGAGAAAGAGAGGTGGGGAGAGAGGGAGAGGGGAAGGGAGAGAGGGAAAGGGGAAGGGAGAGATAGAGAGAGAGAGAGGCGGGGAGAGAGGGAGAGTGGAAAGGAGAGAGAGGGAGGGAGAGGGAGAGGGAAGGGGGCAGGGAGGTATGGAGGGACAGAAAAGACAGAGGAGAAAAAGAGAGGAGGGAAAGAGGGGTTCGAGAGATAGAGAAAGATGGAGATAGAGGGGAAGGGGGAGGGAGAGAGGGAGGGAGAGAGGGACAGAAAAGGAGAGGAGGGAAAGAGGGATGGGAGAGATAGATAGAGCGAGAGGGAGAGAGGGAGAGAGAGAGAGAGGGAGGGATAGCAAGATTGAATGTCTGGGATGTGAGGGAGAGGGGAACAGACTGCAGAAGCGTGCTCAGTAGCATCGCTGCAATCTGCCGGGTTGGAAATTTGCATGGCCCCGAAAAGCCATTAAGTTAAAATATACAGTTATTGTACCTTCCTGGGACCAGCGCCATACAAATGCTTATTGCATGTGCTTATAGCTCAGCCAAGCAGATGGTAAATCATGAAATTTTATGAAATGATTACGGCAGTGAGGTGTTTTGAACAGGAGCAGCTGTGAGAGAGATGGGACCTTCTAAACACACACAGGTGTTGCCTCTCTCCCCTCCGCCTGCCTCCACATCAAAGATTAAATTATATACAAACCGGCAAATGTTGTAATCTCCTCGCAGACACTCTACTTACGGGGAGGAAATTGCTTAAACTAAGCAAAGAATTAAATTTTAATTTGCATAAAATATTTATGGGGGCTAAGAAATTTCATAGCGGGGCCCGGTTTCGCTTGCCAAGTTTTGGGAAATTGGCGAGCAGAGGGGAGCGCGGGCCCCACCGACCCCCCCCCCCCCTCGAACACGGCGCAGCTCCGTCAGGGACGCCCCTAATGGACACTTCACCGGAGCACATATGGGCAAGCGCACCTAATCACGGCGAGCTGGCCGGCTCAAGGCTGTGCTACAAGCTTGTGTTTCTCATTAAGTTTTTATTCCTGCCTTACTATTTAATTAGCCTGTGTAGTTGCGGGGACCTAGTGAAGATGGCCTGGGAGTCGGGGGCGCAGAGTCCGTCAGACGCAGCCC
>NC_137913.1:9400917-9404076 GCF_963457725.1 Sprattus sprattus | reverse complement strand
AGATAAGCCTGGATGTTTTCCATCCATCAGGGTCTGTGTGGAGAGCTGACCTGTCATAAAGCCAGTCTAGGGGGACAGGGACGGAGCTGCAGCCAAGCTTCATGTGGGGGGGGGGGGGGGGCATGTCCCCCTCCAGCCCTGTCCAACCTCTGTTCACCCTGGAGCCTAACTGCAGCACACCCTCTGTCCTCCGTCTGTCTCTTATCTCTGTCACCAGCTCCTCTCCTCTCTCTCTCTCTCACTCCCTTTGTCTCTCTCACTCCCTCTCTTCTTTCTCTTCTTCTCCATCTTTCTCTCTCTCACTCCCTCCCCCTGCCCTATCTCTCCCCCCAACTCTCTCCACCCCTTCTCTGTTCCTCTGTCTCTCCATTCCTTCTCTCTTCCTCACTGTCTCCATCCATTCTTCTTGGTTCCAATGTCTCTCCATCCCTTCTCTTCTCTTCCTCACTCTCTCCATCCATTATTTCTTTCTCATGTGCTCCTTTATTCCCCCCACCTCTCTCCTTCCCCCACTCTGTCTCTCTCCCTCTTCTTTTTTCGACTCCTATCTATCCCTCTTTTCTCTCCCTCCCTCCCTCCTTCTCCCCAACCTTTCTCTCTCCATCTCTCTTGCCCTCCTCTCCCGCCCTGTCTCTCTCCATCTCTCTTGCCCCCTTCTCCCCCTCTCTCTCAATCTCTCACCCCCCACCCCACTCTCTCTCTCTCCAGCACCCTCCACCCCCTCTCCCCTTTCTCTCTCTCTCTCTCTCTCTCTCCCTCTCTCTCTCTCCTCCTCTCTCTCTCCATCTCTCACCCCCCCACCCCACTCTCTCTCTCTTCATCTCTCACCCTCCACCCCCTCTCCCCTTTCTCTCTGTCCGTCTCTCTCGCTCTCTCTTTCTCGTTCTCTTTCTCTCTCTCTCTCTCCCTCTCTCTCTCCCTCTGTCCCTCTCTCTCTCTCTCTCTCTCCCTCTCTCTCTCTCTCTCTCTTCCTCTCTCGCTCTGTCTCTCCATGGGTAAGCAGGTAATCATGAGCTGTCACACAAAGGTGACCCATTAATGTGATGGATACGGTGTGAAAAACAAATGGTGTGAAACGTGTGGATTGCTGTCCTTACTGCACCTTGGCCTTTTGTCCTGTCATATCAATATCCACACAGGGGCTCATTACACCACCCAGCTACACAATGAGCGGATGGCCAGGGTCAGGTCTCCCTTTCACCGCCTCCGCAGCCACGCCGGCCCCCCAGGACTCACAGCCAAACAGCAGGGGGCTCGCAGCTTGCCAACCACCCGCCCTACCCCACCCCCCCCCCCCCCCCGCTTCACCGTTTGCATTGTTGTTGTTTTTTTTTTGGTTTGTTTTTGCTTTTATTTCCTCTCTCTCTCTCTGTGTAAGAGTGGCTGATGCCAGTGTGGCCAGGGGTGTTGGCGATAAGCAGATGTACGGCTTCTCTCTCTCTCTCTCTCTCTCTCTTTCTGTCTCTCTCTCTCTGTGTGTAAGAGCGGACGGTGCTAGTGTGGCCAGCGGTGTTGGCGATAAGCAGACGTACGGCTTGCTTTTGTTGGTGTTTGCCACCATTGTCTCCCGTCTTTGTGTTTGGCTGGATTTCATTAAAGAGGGACGGGGAAACATTGCCTTCAGAGATATGATGTGTGAATGCAAGTGTGTGGGGATATGTATGTATGTATCTGTGTGTGTGTCTGTGTGTGTGTGTGTGTGTGTGTGTGTGTGTGGGCGCATGTGTGTGTGTGTGTGTGTGTGCGTGTGTGTGTGTGTGTGTGTGTGTGTGTGGGCGCATGTGTGTGTGTGTGTGTGTGTGCGTGTGTGTGTGTGTGTGCGTGTGTGTGTGTGTGTGTGTGTGTGCGCGCTTGTGTGTGGAAATGGTGGTAAGACACATAAAGCAAAGCAAGTGTCTCTTTGTTCTGCGGGTCTTGATTGTAATTTCTCTTTGTACAGTATGCCTGGTGAGAACACCCCCCCCCAGGCTTAGCTCTGCCTCATTACGGAGGAGCAGACCACTGCAGCCGTGTGATGCAAGGTCATCTCCGCAGGAGGCTCTGCCATCGATGCCTCAGACCTCACCTTATCCATCTGGGGGCCATACATCAAGGCTTTAATGGACACAGTCAACCACGGCTATTTGTGTTGTCTTACCAAATACCACATCATATACTACAGCTTACTACAACTACTACAACATATGAAGAGTTCAGATGCAAAACCCCCTAAACGCCATTTTTGTGAAAATTGAATTAATGATATTGTGTGAATCCTGTATTAGTCTAGAATATGTAAATGAAATGTTTTTGTGAAAAAATAAAATAAAACCCGCTCCCCGCCGTGTCTAAAATATCTGTTTAAAATCAAAACCCGCTAAACGCCACTTCACTTTAACAGCAAAAGCCCCTACTTTCAACAACCAATCAGAACGTGACCTGGACTCGCGTCGCGTGCTATAACGTTTGTAAACAAAGACAGCCAAAGCCAAAGTCTCCTCAGGAAAGTTATTAGCTAAAATTAATCTAGTGAGTTTCTACGAAAATGACTGACACAGAATATGATGGGATGAGTGAGCCTGTCCTCCAGACAGTGAATGGGCGGAGGAAACGCCGTGTTTTAGATAAGAATTGTCGCTATTTAGCGAAAAAACAGCGATATAGTGGCGAAAACACGGAAAACTCAATAGCCTGCAAACACAACCGACTGATGTGCGCCGCGGAAACCTTGACAGCGATCGACTTGACGTACTTCAAGAAACAGCTGTACACAGCAAAAGACAAGGTGGCACAGGATGCTATACTTCTGTCCCACATGAACATCATGCCTGTGAAGCGGAGGAGGGGGGTTGACGAGGAGAGACAACGACAGAGGGACGTGACCATCAAATACTCGGTTTTAAAGGAGGACAAAACGAGGGTTCCTGTCTGCCAGGCATCTTTCCTCAGCATTTTCTGTAAGTCAACACAGTGTCTTCCTTCAGTTTGTGCTGTCTGTTGTGCTCTCACACACACACACACACACACACACACACACACACACACACACACACACACACACACACACACACACACACACACACACACACACACACACACAGATAGAGAGAGAGCCCTGATCATGTCGTTAGTCCAACTCAAACTGATGTATCTTTCTGATGTGAATCAATAGGCTTTGCT
>NC_137913.1:9380917-9385917 GCF_963457725.1 Sprattus sprattus | reverse complement strand
CATGCATGCACACACACACAGACACACGCACACAAGCACTTAAACGCATGCACGCACCCAAACACACACATGGACACACACACACACACACACACACACACACACACATGCTGCGGTGTGATGTCAGTGTGTTTACAGTACATGCTGCCTTCCGTTCCTGGTCGTCTTTAATGTCTGCTAAAAGCACATGATCGTGTGAAGATGAGAATAGCCACGGCTCTCAGTCCTGATGCGTGAGAGAGGGCCCCCTTTAAAGGCAGTCTCAGGGGAGCACCCATTGATTCGTTAATGAATGGAAGGCCAGACAAAAATGGATTTCTTCCCATGGAAGTGTTTGTGTGTGTGTGTGTGTGTGTGTGTGTGTGTGTGTGTGTGTGTGTGTGTGTGTGTGTGTGTGTGTCTGTTTTAAGTTGGTACCAGCATCGCATTGCATGTCATTACACACAGGGCAGGACCGGAGAAGACAAGAGAGGAGAGGAGAGGAGAGGAGAGGAGAGGAGAGGAAAGGAAAGGAGAGGAGAGGAGAGGAGAGGAGAGGAGGGGCGAGGAGAGGGAGAGGCAGAGGAGAAGAGAAGAGAAGGGAAAAAAGGGAAAAAGAGGAGAAGAAAGGAGAGGAGAGAAGAAGAGAGGAGAGGAGAGGAGAGGAAGGGAGGGGAACAGGAGGAGGATCTTTGCATCTTTATAAAATATTCATCAGAGTGGCTGCCTGTGATATAGAGCTGCACAAGGTTGCTGGGGTTTTACCATTTAGTAAATACAGACACAGACTGCCTGGTTATGTGGAGATTCTACAGGAACACCAGAATGTTCTAGATTAAAGAATAGATTCTGTTCTGTCTGTCTGAATACAAACACATTTTAAAATCAGACTAGAATGCTCTAAAAGGTGCTAGACCAAAATACAGATTCAGAGCAGAAGGTTTTAAAAGATAATCGTGGACAGAGGTTGTTTATGAGAAGAGGTTTCAAAGGTGAGAGTCCTTTACTGTAGTCATTCCAGAACATAGCACTGGCCCATATAAACATCATAGAAGGGAATACATGCTAGAATTCCAGGAAGAAAAGGAGTACATAATACATGCAACTATACACACCTTTTTTTTCATCCCTTTACTGCAGTAAAGACCCTGCTAACGCTACTGCAGTAAAGACCCTGCTAACGCTACTCTGCCATCTGACTATTACTGCAGTAAAGACCCTGCTAACGCTAACGCTACTTTGCCATCTGACTATTACTGCAGTAAAGACCCCGCTAACGCTACTGCAGTAAAGACCCTGCTAACGCTACTGCAGTAAAGACCCTGCTAATGCTAACGCTACTCTGCCATCTGACTATTGCTGCAGTAAAAACCCTGCTAACGCTACTGCAGTAAAGACCCTGCTAACGCTAACGCTAACGCTACTCTGCCATCTGACTATTACTGCAGTAAAGACCCTGCTAACGCTACTGCAGTAAAGACCCTGCTAACGCTAACGCTAACGCTACTCTGCCATCTGACTATTACTGCAGTAAAGACCCTGCTAACGCTAACGCTACTCTGCCATCTGACTATTACTGCAGTAAAGACCCTGCTAACGCTAACGCTACTCTGCCATCTGACTATTACTGCAGTAAAGACCCCGCTAACGCTACTGCAGTAAAGACCCTGCTAACGCTACTGCAGTAAAGACCCTGCTAATGCTAACGCTACTCTGCCATCTGACTATTGCTGCAGTAAAAACCCTGCTAACGCTACTGCAGTAAAGACCCTGCTAACGCTACTCTGCCATCTGACTATTACTGCAGTAAAGACCCTGCTAACGCTACGGCAGTAAAGACCCTGCTAACGCTAACGCTACTCTGCCATCTGACTATTACTGCAGTAAAGACCCTGCTAATGCTACTGCAGTAAATACCCTGCTCCGCCATTGGACAATTACAAATAGATGTGCTGGAATCAGCTCCTATGCGTGTCTCATTTGTTAATTCCGAGTCGACAGTGGAGTCCCGTTTAAAGAACAATAAATATATGATATATTATCTATATTATATATAAAATGATATACAAAATAAAAAATGATATACAAACAAAAAGATCTTAGAAAATGGATTTATCACCTTATTTAATTACTTAAGCTTATTATGCTGGATATGCTGACCAGGCCTTCAGAAAGGGATTATTCAGCCTCAATCGCACATGTTTCCCTGTGTCAGATGAGGTAATTGGGATTCCTTTTAATTAGGACCCCGGACTAGAAATTCATAATTAATCTGATTACACTCCACATTTAAATATTCATCTTAATTATTGCCCAATTAAGACACATTGAGACACATTACAGTTTTTCCCAATCGTTTTCTGGCATTTAGCGAATCATGGGTCAACTTCATCTAATGCTCACATCTTCTTTGCACAGCAAGAGTCTTCTCTGGCAAATGGGTTTACCATTTCTCATTGCTTTCACGCAAATTTCTTTGAGTTTCAACACACTTTTCAAAACAGTTTAAACACTTCTCAGAGAAAGACACAAAACCTAATTGAATAACCATGTCAACACATTGCAGTCACTTAGTAGCAGCTTACTGGCACTGCTCTCTATATTCTAAATATCGTTAGCACCTGTGTGAACTCTCTGTGCAAAACTAATCAAGCAGTTCTCAACCTCTAAAAAAGGGTCAATAGATTGAAGTTGATACTACAGTAAGCATGTATCGAATAGGCCACCAGGATGAGGACAAGGAAGAGGTTGTGGTAGAGGTAGAGGGGCCCCTGTCAGGGGATGTGGCATTCGTGTAAGATGCTCAAATGAAATTAGGGCAAGAGTCATTGATCTATAGTGAATCATGACCACCATGAGAGAGGCTGGCCAAAGGGTTCTTTCAAACCTGAGCTGTCATACTGTTGCATCAATTGTTTGTACGTTCAGCAATGACAATGACACTTTGCTGGCCTTCACAGTCAATATAATGTATTGTGTTTCACTGTTTGCACTCTTGGCAACAACAATTTCTATACTTTTGTAAAGTATGTTGTCACAATGCAATGTATACTGTATAGTTTCACTAAAGTTATTTACAACATATACGGTCGAATTCTGATAACTTTACGTAAATTTACAGTATTTACAGCCTATTGCACTATTTTTACAGAATCAACACACTGGCCCAAACTGGTGGCAGGGGGAGATTGTTCACTGCAGAACACTGCAGAGTTGACCTTTTCACTGTATATTGAAACCTCAGAATATATATGTAATGTGGAAAAAGGACTGCAATACTGTAAAAATCTTGTGTCAGAATCTTTGCCATTTTGTGCACAGTAGAACAAATGTTACGTAATCAATGGTGTTGACAGGTCCTTGTTTAGAATATATGATATAGTGTTTAGCAATACAAAAACAGAACTACACTGTATTTACTTTACTGTATACAAATTTTCAGGTTTCAAATACTTTCTGACAGTATATTCCTTAAGCAAGAGTGCTCAAACCCAAATTGTAGTACGTTGTCAGTGGTAAAATAGTCAATACTGGGAAGTGATGCTTTCATAGGTTGATATTGAAAGCTGTATTTTGAGTTTTGCTATCCATTGTTAAATAAATGAGAAAACATACATTTACAATTGAGCACAAATTGTAGGTTTTGAAGGAATTGTTTGGTTTTGATGGGTGTGTGATAAGTTTTTGAGAAGGTAGTGTCATTCTGCAAACATCATGTTTTGGTCATTTCAGCTTCTGTTACGGGCTGTGTGTGAGCTGTTTTGAAAACGTAAACAGTGAATGAAAAAATTCGGCAAAACGATTGAGAAAAACTGTAAAGGGCAAGCATTACAATCAATTTGGGCTGATGTCTGTTTCCACAGAAAGCCTCTTTTCATGAGTAAATATGAGGGTGTGGGCAGAAGGGATTTAAATGTTGGCTGTATTGTTTTAGTAAACACACACGCCCCTCTCTATCGTAGGTAGACCTGCATTGGACCCTCCATCTTGAACACCTATGGTTAAAGGTATAAATTTGTATTTACTATATGATCAGATAATGAAATGATGTGATGAGACATGATGATGATAGTATGGCCTTAATAGTATTATCACTATAGGATCAGATAAGGAATTGATGTGAGGAGACATGATGATGATGATGATAGTATGGCCTTAATATTATTATCATTAAAGGATCAGATAAGGACATGATGTAAGGGGACATGATGATGATAGTATGGCCTTAATATTATTATCATTAAAGGATCAGATAAGGACATGATGTAAGGGGACATGATGATGATAGTATGATGGGGGCCCCTCCAATGGGGATCTTATTAAAGGAGATGGCCGGCAAGACAAGACTGTGGGTCACGTCAGGGAATCTCAGATTGGATCTGCACTGCAAATGTGGTTTAATACACTACTGCACATATTGAGATTTAAAGCAGAAGATGTAAAGGTGGCTCCTCACACAACACCTTTAAACACTGGTTGAAGGCACAGATTGTGTTTGCACGAATAAGACTATGCATTACACTAATCACAAGCTTCCTAATAGAAGTTAGAACCTCTATCACACAATATTATTTAGGTATTTATAAACTTTACTCACAGCTGTTCTTACACTCTTGGTTCCCTTCATAGGATTTTTGGACACACACACACACACACACACACACACACACACACACAGACACACACACACACACACACACACACACACACACACACACACACACACACACACAAACACACACACATAGGATTTTTTTTTCCAAAACATGTCTCACACACACACACACACACACACTCATGGACACACACATGGACTCATACACACACACACTCATGGACACCGACACGCACACACACACACACACACACACACACACACACACACACACACACACACACACACACACACACACACACACAGGATTTTTCCAAAACATGACTGTCTCACTGCCTGTGATTCTGTTGTATATTTTCAAACAGTGAGCCAGTAGATGTCACTGTTCTTGCAACCCCACTAAGGC